>NW_011645697.1:328320-329725 GCF_000225545.1 Orbilia oligospora ATCC 24927
ATTTTTTATATTTTTTTATTTTTTTTGTTTTATTTTGTGATTTTCCAGCTTTAAAATTGATTTATTAAACAAAATGGTATGAAAAAGAACAAAATTGTGTTGTTCTGTTTGAGTTTGTTGGATTTGTTTATTTTTGGTGCCGGGGGGGTGCGATATTTCGCGCCATAAGTAGTTATGGCGCGAAATAGCAACCCCCCGGCACAAAAAATAAAAATTTTAATAATTCCAACACATTCAACATATTATAACTTTATTAAATTTAATTATACCTTAACCTCAAGATACTTATTTGGATAATAATTAAAATTATATTATATTATTATATTTATAAAATTAAATTTCAATTAAAAATATTTATTACATATTAAATCAACATTAGAATATTAATATCTTTAAAATATTAATAATTATTATTATTTATATTTATTTAATAAAATAAAATATTAATTTAAATATTATAAAATATAGAAATTATAAATTTTATATTTTTTGTTATAAAAAAATTAATAATAAAAAATTAATAACTAACAAAACTTTAATTATTAAAATAAAATTTTTAATAAAGTAGAAATTTAATAATATTAAAATATTAACAATATTTTAAAATAAAAATTAATTAAATCTTATTAAAAACAATTTAAAATATATAAAATATATTTATAATATAAATTTAAAAATTATATTTATTGATTATACTAATATAATTACTAAAATTTTCACTATTATAATTAAAAAACTAAAATTAAATTTTATTATTAATTTCAATAATAATATATTTATTATATAAATTAAAATAAAAATAAATTACTTTATAATAAAATTAACTATTAAAATAACTATTAAAAAATTCAATTTCAAAAATATAAAATTTTAATACTACAAATAAATCCAAATTCATAAATAATTTAATATTTATAAATTTAACTAAATATAATTAATTAATATATATAATAAATTATAATCTTATAATATATAAATTTATAATATTATTAACATTTATTTTTATTTTATAATTTAATTATTTATTAAATATAACATATATATATTAGTAATAATTTAAAAATATTATTTAATAATAATAATTTAAAAATATTATTTAATAATAATAATTTAAAAATATTATTTAATAATAATAATTTAAAAATATTATTTAATAATAATAATTTTTTATAAATATTTTAAATTTATTTAAATTAATATAAAAATTAAAATACTTTTAATAATAAAATACCAAAACTAGTTTTATAAAATAAATAAAAATAAAAATCTAAATATTAATAATTATTATATATATAAAATAAACATTTATAATATAAAAATTAAAGGTTAATAAAATTTTCTCAAAAAAGTATAATTTAATTAATAAATTAATTTTTTTAAAAAATATTATAAAAAAGACTAATTT
>NW_011645698.1:0-2783 GCF_000225545.1 Orbilia oligospora ATCC 24927
AAAATCTATTTAATTTCCATACTCTTTTTTATCTTAATATCTTTTTTCTTGTTTTTTCTATTTTTTTATTCTATTATATTTTAAATCTTGGTGTAATTTTTAATATTAGTGTAAATCTTTCTACTACCAAAATTATATTTCTTTGAAATAGAAATGTTGTTTTTTCTAAGTTATCTTCTAAATCTCTTCTTGTTACAATGTAAAAATTTATAAAATCATCCCACAAATTGTTTTTGTTTAGATTTTTATCTAAATTTAATAATTTTTTTTTAAATTTATCTTAATCTATTTTATTTTAATTAAATTTATTAGTTGATGTAGGGTTGTCTATTAAATTATTATTATTAGGTTTTATTTTAATTAAAATAATTTTATAATCAAATCCTATATTTATTTTTTCATCTATTCTTTAATTAGTAATTAATTTTTTTAAATTAAAAATTACAAATGATAAATTTATGATTAAAAATTTTGTTTTATCTTTTCTGGTATAATAGTGTATTGCTATACCTTTTTTATTTATTAATTATAGATTTTTATTTTTAATTAATTCTATTATTTTTTTTGATTTTAAATTAATTTTGATTTCAAGATTCCATAATGAATGATGTGTATTAAAATCTCCAATTAATAATGTTTTTTTTATATAGTGTAGGTTTATTTTATTATATAATCTATTTATTGTATATTTGTTGTTTTGTGTGTTTTAACATCTTTCGTTGTAGATGTTAAAAATTTTGATTTTTTTAAATTCTTTTAATTTTAAATTGATTATTTAATAGTCTTTATTATTTATTAAATCTTTTTTGTTTGAAATTTTAAAGGGTATATTTTTAGAGATAAATATTAATATTTTTATTTGATTTTTACATTTTTCTTTAAAATTTATAATAATTAACTAAAATCCTGGGTGTATAATTATATTATTTTTTTTTAAAACCCATAATTTTATAAAAAAATTATTTTTATTTTGTTTAATATAGAATTTAATATAGATTGTATTATATTTATTGATTTTTTGTAATTATATTGTATTATTTTTAAACCTTTTTTTTTATTTATTTTGAGATTTTTCTACTTTTTTGTTTTTAAAATATTTAGTATTATTAGTTATATGTTTTTTTTTATAATTTGTATATTTTGTTTTTATATATATGTAGGGTTTATATTTTTCCTGATATATATTATAATTATGATTTATTATTTTATGTTTTTTTGTATATATTCTATAACTTAATTCATTTCTACATTTAATTGTATAATGTTTTTTTTTCTAATAGTTTGTGTATTTGTTATTTTTATTTAATTTTAAAAACTTTTTTGTTTTTAATTTCTTTTTTTTAAAGAATATATATTTTTTTTGTTGAGTATATATAGTTTTTTTTTTATTTTATTGTAATAATAATTAATAAAAAGTTTTTTTATTTAATTTTTTTTTTAATTAACCATTTTGGGTTTTTGATTAATTTTATTGTATTGTTTGTTTTTATTTTTTTTTTGAAGTTTTTTATGTTATTTTTGTATTGTTTTATGGAAATTCCATATACCACTAGAAAGTTTCATCTTTCAATAATAAATAATTTTTGTATGTGTTTATTAATTTTAATAAGTTTTTGATAGATATTTTTTTTATATTTAAAAATTTTTTCTTTTTGTGTTTTTTTATGTGTAATTAATATTAAGTTGCCTTTTAGATTTAGAGAAATTTTAGAAATTATTATTTTTAAATTTTTGGTTATTATTATTATTATTTATGATACACGCGTGCAACCTTTCAGTTATAGTAGTTTAAAGAAACTGTCTTAATACATAACTTTCATATCTTATTTAATTTTTACACATAAACATAAAATAGATAGTAAATTGAAAAATAAAATGAAATATGGAAAATACTTTATAACAATAACTTTTAGGATAAATATAAAAACAACGACCCCCCCATAACTTTTGAACGGAATATCCAAAAGCAATAAAAATCAGATAAATCAGAAGAGCAAAGAAAATAAAATCAGAATATTTAGAAAAATAAATTGCAATAAAAACCAACAAATAATAAACAAGAGATTAAAAAAACAGATAATTTTGCGATTGTCTATCACACAAAAAGGGGTTTCTCGCTAAAAATCAAACTAAAACTAAAATAATTTAGTTTAATAATGGTAGACAATATACCCACTAATTCGTCTTTAAATGAACTAATAATGGTAACCCAGGATTACATCCACCTATCTAAAAACAGCAACAACAAGAAAAGACAAAAACAACAAATCTCAGTAGATCTCGACAAAAAAGAATTAAATAAAAAGGATTTAATTCTAGAATTAAAAAAACAAACGATCTATTGAAAGAAAAAATAGAAAAAATAGAAAATCTAAAAAAGAAGATATCAGAATTCAAAAACTTATAGAAGTCATACGCAAAAATAGCACAAAAATCATAAACTCAGCAAAAATCAAAAAAACATAAAAATAAGTTAAAACCCTACAAAAACCAAAAGTTCAAAAACAACAAAATATAATTAATTAAAGGAGATTAATTATCTCAAGAAATACGATAACCCCATTGATACAAAACCAAATGTTTTTAGAAAAAAAATAAACAAAATTCTTTATGAAAAAATTAAAAATTTAGAAATAATAATTTCTAGAATTTCTTTAAATTTAAAAAACAAGTTAATATTAATTGCACATAAAAAAACACAAAAAAAAGAAATTTTTAAATATAAAGAGAATATCTATCAAAAACTTATTAAAATTGATGAACACATATAAAAATTATTTATT
>NW_011645699.1:0-5912 GCF_000225545.1 Orbilia oligospora ATCC 24927
TATAGAAGTTTATAATTAAATTAAGATTATCTATTTTAATATAATTATTATTAAAAGTATGTGAATAAGCAATTTTTAAGTTTATATATTGTTTTATAAATTTTTTAATTTAATTTTTTTTTATATTATGATTTATAAGTTTATTTACTATATATTAGTTATATTATATTAAATTATAGTAGAAATTTTTAATTATAAAGATATAATATTTATTATATTAATTGTTTTTTTTCTTTTAATTTAATTATTATTTAAGTTTGATATATGATTTATTTATTAATAATACTATTATTAATATACTTTCTCAAAATATTTTTTGAAATTTTGTAAATAATCGTAGAAATATAAATTAATTTAAATTAATCTTTTTTATATATATGAAATACTATTTAAATTGTATTATTATGAATTGGTTTATTTGGTATTATAATTTATTTAAAAGTAGTTCGTAAATAGTGAAAAATTATTTTTATAAAAAAGTATATTATAGATAATTAGGTTATATTGTAAATAAAATTTTGTATATAAATTAATTAATTATAAAAACTTATAATATTATATTAAGACATAGAAAGGAGTAAAAGTTGGTGATGATTTTTTGATGAAATATTTGATTTTGAAAACTGCAGCAAAACTAGGTATACGCGCAAACTAGGTAGAATACGTTATATTAATTATTTTTTTCGACTATCCCAAGCAAAGCGCAGAATAGGAACATTATTGAAAAAACTAAAAATAATAAGTTATAAAAATTGTATCCTATTCCAAACAATCTACTCTTATTATAAAAAAAAAAGGTTTCGTTATCAATTTACAACTCTTCAATAAGAGATACTAAAACCTTTATATAGAAGGACTCTAAAATTTAAACACTTCTAAGAACTAATTCATTAATTACAAGCCTAATGTTGTTTCTTATTAACTTTCCCTATCCTAAAATTTATTCTATTTTTTGTAGAATAATATGTTTTATGGGGTTTATTGTAGGGATAATATTATTATACTACTAATTTTATTAATTAGCATTAAAGCACTTAAGTGTGTCTAGGGTTATAAGTTTTGTATATATGCCATATCTTAGCTTATATATTGCATATGTAGGAGGTAAAGCTGCATAATAATGTTTTCTTAACAAAATTCCTTTTTCCTTAAAAAAAAAAAAAATAAAAAGAATACAGTAGCGATTAAATTATAGTCCATCTTAAAAACTTTTTTAACAAAATTAAAGAATAGCAGAAGAAATTAAGCTTCTTTAACCGTTAGCTTATTCTTATAATTTTTCTAGAAATTATTCCTACCAAGAAAATTCTTTTTAATAAGCTATTATTTTATTGAGAAAGAAACTTTTAAAGTTATAATCTAATAAACTATTAAAATTTAAAAATTTCTTAAAAAATAATTTAAACTCTAAAATAATAAAGTTTCTAAATATATTTTTATTGTATAAATATAATACTCAAACTTCTTTAACCTAATCCCAGAACTCCTTCAGTTCAACATTCTTTCAAATAAAATTAATAATAAAGTTTAAAAAAAATAAAGTAACTAGGAAATCTTCAATCCTACTCTCTTTAATTTTTTTTTACCTTAAATTTCATCAGTTATTTAAATTTTTCTTTATTTAAGTATGTAAAACTCGAAATAAATAACCTCTATTAAAGTAAATTTCTTTACACTTCTTAATTTCATAGATATAAATCCCTTTATTATGGGATAATCTAATTAGTCTTATAAGTTCTCTTATAAATACTCCATATTTCATATAGAATAAATGCACTAAAAAAAAATATAGTCTTTCGAAATTATTTTTAAACTTTCTATATAATTTGTACTTTAAAATACTGTTTTTTTTAATTCACACATTTAAATCCAGATAAACTATCAATTAATTAAAAAACAAATATTCGTAAATCATACCTTTTAAAAGTTTAGTGTTATAACAAATAATATTATCCACTTTATTTACATTAATAGCAATAATAATAATTAGTATATTATTAATATATCTATTATACGAAAAAATAAATATATTTTTTATAATATCTTTTTTGATTTAACTAATATAGATATTAATAAAATTTAAAATATATATAATATTTATAATTAATCCAAATTTTTGTTTATAATAGTAAATATTATTGTTATTATTTATAAATATAAAAATTATATAGTTATTATTAATAACGTATAATTTATTTACTAATACAATCCTAATTAAATAAATATTTAATAAACTTAAAATATATTTTATAATTATTTTTCTAATTAATTTAAGTAAAAATTCTGTAAATATATTAAAATAATATATTATTATATCAATTAAATATATATATAGTTTGAAATCTAAAATAAGTTTAAATAATTTGTTAACCTTATTTAATTTTTTAATTATTTATATATTATTAGTGTATAAATATAAAAATTTAATAATAATTAACTTAAATATTTTAAATAATATAATAATTGCAAATTCAAAATTAATACTATAATAAAAAATTATAGATTAAATTTTTTATAATTCCTTATAGATTTTAGGAATATTTTTAAATTTTAAAATTATTTTAAATATTTTATTCTTATAAACTATATAAAATTATTAAAAAAATTTTTCTTCCATATCATCTAAATAAAAAATAAAAATTTTTCTTTTTTTAAATTAATAAATAACTGAATTAATAATATTATTACATACAATCTAAATTTTTAGGTTTTGTTTTTTACTAATATTATAAATATTAATATTAATTTAAATAAAATTTAGATAAGCCTTATTATATTATTTATTTAAAACAACTATAATTTTAAGATTTTTATCTAAGATAAAAAAAATAAGTTTTTTTTAACTTAATTTTTTCCTTAAATACAACCAATTTTTTTTTATCTTTTTTTAAAAACTAGTTCAATTTAAGATAAATTTAAAAATCTTCTTAGAAAATATTATCTATAATCTAAATTTACTTCTACTACCTCATTAACTTTAAAAGCCAAATTAAATATAAAAATATAATAATCTAGGTTAAATGGTTTTGATTTGTTTATGTTTTATAAAACATAAGTTTATTTAATTTTTTTAACAAGTTTATTATATGTGAGATTAAGTAGTTTTCTATTATATTTTTAAAAATATAAATAATTTAATCCTTTATTAAGTAATTTTTGGAGGTTTATTGGGACTTTAATTTCTTTCAGAATGTGTACTAGATTAACCAATTTCTAAATTAAAATATTTAGAATTAATTTTCTAATAACTTCTTATTTAAGTATATTTAAAATAGAATTTGGGATATAATTTGGATTTATTAATTTTTTATTTTTTTGAGTTTTAGTAATGGTTTCTTTTAAGTTATTTTTTCTTTTTACTTTTTTTTAATTATTTTTGTATTTGAAAATTTTATAGTTTTGTTTTTTGTTGTTTTTTTCTAAATAAAGTCTTAAATAGTTTTTTTTATTAATAATGGAGTTAGTAATGTAAGATTCTATTTTAATAATAAAAATTTTATGAAATTTAAAATTTTTTATAATTTTTTAAAATATTTCCTTTAGTATATTATAATTGTTTATAATAGTATTTATTGTTTTAAATTTAAAGATAAGTTTTTTAAGGTTTTTTTTAATTTAAATTATTTTTTAATTCTTTATAATTTAGATAATTTTAACTATAAAAAAGTAATAATTATTTTTAATTACTTATATTTTATAAATTATTTAAGTATAATTATCTTTCTTGAAGAGAAGAACTGGATGTTTTGCATTTATAGATAATTTTTGATTTTTAGCTTTACCTTCGTCTTTATAAGAGGTAGTATGATTAAAATAACTTTTTTTTTCTGTAGTTAAAAGAAGTTTTCCTTACAAACTATAAAATTTAATAAGATTATTAGTTTCTTTTTTAAAGATATTATTAAATTTAATAATATATATAATAGTAGTAATCTTATTATAAAAGAAATTGCGTTTTTTAATTTTGATAATAATAATAATGTTTAGATATATAATTTAGAAGTTTAATTAAATTTTAAATATAAATTGGATGTTTTATGTGGTAATTAAAGAAGTTTTTGCGTTCTTAAGAAATGTTTTTGAGAATTGGAAGTTGGGTTTGTGGATTGCTTCTAGTATAAATAAATATGTTTTTTTGTTTTTGTGGTGTTTTAATGTTTTGGTTTGTTTAATAAGGTTGTAGAGGTGTGTTGTTTAATTTGCGAGTTTAAAGAAGTATAGTTTAATATTATTTTTGAAGATGGCTGGGATTACGTTAATATAGTTTGTTAGTGTTTTTAGATGTGTGTATATAAGGGTCTTTTTTTTAGGGTTAAAAAAAAAAGCAGTAAGTGCTATTGTAGGGATTGAAGATGAAGATGAGGTTCTGTTAAATATGATTATGTTTTAAGAGAGGTAAGATGGAGGTGTTTTTTGACTAGAAAATTTGATTATTTTAAGTGAAGTGTGGGATAGGAGCGTTATTGAAAAAACTGAAAATAATAAGTTATGAGAGTTGTATTTTATTTCAGATAATCTACTTTTGTTATAGAGGAGAGGGGTTTTGTTGTTAGTTTATAACTTTTTAGTGGGGGATATTGGGACTTTTATATAGAAGGGTTTTGGGGTTTGAGTGTTTTTGGGAGTTGATTTATTGGTTGCGAGCTGTAGGGATAATATTATTATTATTATTATTATTATTATTAAAAAAATTTGTTTTTATTAAATACAACCTTCGGAAAAAACGACCCCCTATAACTTTTGAACAAAAATTTTAAAACCAAATAAAAAGATATTGCTAAAAAATAAGAGTTAAAGATAACAAAAATATTTAATAATATAAAACAAAAAAAGAATAATAAAATTATAATTAAAAAAAATAAATAATCTTTTAGTTTTATAATTATTTATATATAAAAAAAAATAATTTTGCTAAAACAATGTTAATTTTAAAAAAAAGAATAGTAGATCCATAAAAATATAGATTTCTTAAGTAATAAGTTAATTTTAGTTTTTTAAAATAAAAGATATAAAAAACATATGTTAAAAATTAAAGAAAAAATAAGATATTTTATGAAAGATTTTATAAATATTAATAATAAATTAAAAAAAGAAATAAAATAAAAAGAAAAGGAAATTATAAAATTCAAAAGGTAATTGGAAGTAATAATAAAAAAAAACAATATATATATAAAAATAGTAAAAAAGGCTATAAAAATAGTAAAAATAATAAAAATGATAAAAATAGTAAATTAAATATTAGAATTATAAAGTTCTTTAGTAAAAAAAAAGATAATAATCTTAAGAATATAAAAAATAAAATTAAATGTTTTTGTAAACAAATATAGAAAAAAAATCAATGAAGTTCTTATTAAAAAAAATCTAAAAATTAATATTTCTAAAATTTTTTTAAATATAAATAGAAATTTAATATTAATAATTAATAAAAATATAAATACAAAAGAAATTTTTAAATATAAAAATAAAATTTATAAAGAAATTATTAAAATTAATAAATTTATTAAAGAACTAATAAAAATTAAGTCTTAAAAATTTATAATTGTATATAGAATAAATATATAAGATAACCTACAAAAAAAGAAATAGAAAAAATATAAAAGAAAATGGAAAAAGACAATTTTGAATTATAATTTTCAAAACTACTAAAATAACTAATTTTTAAAGAAAAATTAAAAGAAAAAGTATTTTCTTTTATAGTTTTAGTTATAAAAATAAAAGTAATAATAAAAGATATTCTTAAAAAAAGTATTTTTATTAATAGAGAAAAATTAAAAATAGAAAAATATTATAATTTAAGATTGAAAGATTAATATAATAATTATTAATTAATGGGATATAAAGAGTTTGAATGTATTTTTAAATTTAAATGCAGAATTTATATTTAAAATTATAAGATAAATTAATACCTATAT
>NW_011645700.1:0-3064 GCF_000225545.1 Orbilia oligospora ATCC 24927
TATAAAGAAGTAATAAAAATTAGAAAAATAATTTATTTATAAAATAAGAAAATTTAGAAATTTAAAATAAAATTATAAGGTTTTGGAAATAAATAATAAATCTTAAATATTATATTAAAATGGGTGGATAAGAATAACAAACTTATGATATTGTTCTTTTTATAAAAAAAAGAAAGATATAAGGGATAAAAAGAAAATTTTAAAATAAAAATAAAAATAAAAAATAAAAAATAATAATAAAAAGTATTTTTCATATTTTATTTTATTTTTTAGTTTACTATCTATTTTATGTTTATGTGTAAAAATCAAATAAAATGTGAAAGTCATATATTAGGACAGTTTCTTCAAACCGCCATAACCGAAAGGTTGCATGCGTGTATGATAAATAATAATAATAATAATATCCCTTTTTTTAGCAGTTTATATACTTATTATTTTTATTTAATTTTAAAAATCTTTTTATTTTTAATTTCTTCCCTCCAAAGAATATATATCTTTTTTATTAAATATATATAACTTTTTCTCTTATTTTTGTTATAATAATAATTAATAAAAAAATTTTTCTATTTAATTTTTTTTTTAATTAACTATTTTAGGTTTTTGATTAATTTTATTATATTATTTATTTTTATTTCTTTTTTAAAATCTTCCATATTATTTTTGTATTATTCTATAGAAATTTCATATACCACTAGAAAATTTCATCTTTTAATAATAAATAATTTTTATATATATTCATCAATTTTAATAAACTCTTAATAAATATTTTTTTTATATTTAAAAATTTCTTTTTTTTATATTTTTTCATATACAATTAACATTAAGTTACTTTTTAAATTTAGAAAAATTTTAAAAATCATTATTTCTAAATTTTTAATTTTTTCATAAAAAATTTTATTTATTTTTTTTTAAAAACATTTAGTTTTTATATTAATAAAATTATTATATTTTTTAGGATAATTAATCTCCTTTAATTAATTATATTTTATTATTCTTAAACTTTTAATTTTTATAAAATTTTAACTTATTTTTATATTTTTTTTAATTTTTGTTAAATTTATAATTTCTATACTATTTCTATATATAACTTCTATAAGTTTTTCGAATTTTGATATCTTCTTTTTTAGATTTTCTATTTCTTCTATTTTTTTTTCAATAAATTGTTTATTTTTTTTAATTTTAGAATTAAATTTTTTTTATTTAATTCTTCTTTATCGAGATTTATTAAAATTTGTTATTTTTATCTTTTCTTATTATTACTATTTTTAAATAAATAGATATAATTTTAGATTATTATTATTAGTTTATCTAAAGATAAACTAGTAAATATATTATTTATTATTATCAAACTAAATTATTTTAGTTTTAATTTGATTTTTAGTAAGAAATTTTTTTTTTGTGTAATAGACAATCACAAAATTATTTATTTTTTGATCTCCTGTTTATTATTTATCAGTTTTTATTATAATTTATTTTTCTAAATATTTTGATTTTATTTTCTTTGTTTTTTTAATTTATTTGATTTTTATTGCTTTTGGATACTCCGTTCAAAAGTTATGGGGAGGTCGTTCCGTTCGAAGGTTTCTATACTTTTTTATTAAATAAAAAAAATTTTTGATTTTAAATTGATTATTTAGTAGTTTTTATTATTTATTAAATTTTTTTTATTTAAAATCTCAAAAAATATATTTTTAAAAATAAATATTAATATTAATATTTAATTTTTATGTTTTTTTTAAAATTTATAATAATTAGCTAAAATTCTGAGTATGTAATTGTGTTATTTTCTTTTAAAATTTATAATTTTTATAAGAAAATTATTTCTACTTTATTTAATGTAAAATTTAATATAAATTATATTATGTTTGTTGATTTTTTGTAATTATATTGTATTATTTTTAAACCTTCTTTTTTATTTATTTTAAAATTTTTTTATTTTTTTGTTTTTAAAATATTTAATATTATTAGTTTGTCACAACCCAGCCATATTGACTAACCCGATTAGGAAATATGTTTTGGCGTGATAAACATACTTCTTGTTTCTATTTTTCTTTATTTTACAAAATATTTTTAGTTATAATTATTTAAATTTTTCAAATTGAGAATTTATATATCTGTTTTTTGCTTTATATATAAATATATTGTGGAATAATATATTTTTTGTTTTAACTGATAAATGGAAATTTTTGGTATTAATTTATTATGTAATATTTAATATTAAAGTTATAATTGTTAGATGTTGTTAATAATTATTAGATTAATAATTATTGATAATTACTCATAAATATCATATCTATAATTATTTATAAAAAACTTATTGTTATTATTATTATTATTTATCATACACGCATGCAACCTTTCGGTTATGGCAGTTTGAAGAAATTGTCCTAATACATGACTTTCACACTTTATTTAATTTTTATATGTAAATATAAAACAGACAATAAACTGAAAAATAGAATAAAATATGGAAAGTACTTTTTGTTATTATTTTTTATTTTTTATTTTTGTTTTTATTTTAAAATTTTCTTCTTATCCCTTATATCTTTCTTTTTTTTATAAAAAGAATAATATCATAAATTTGCTATTCTTATTCACCTACTTTAGTATAATATCCAAAACTTATTACTTATTTCCGAAATTTTATAATTTTATTTTAGATTTTTAAGTTTCCCCATCCTATAAATAAACTATTTTTTTTAATTTTTATTATTTTTTTATATAATATTTATTTTATTTAAAAATTTTTTTAATAAAATCATACTATCTTTATTAAATAATAGATAATTATAATTAAATTATTTTTTATTTTTACTTTTAAATTCTTTTTTTAATATTTTTCTTTCTTTTTTATAAAATTAGCATTTTATAATTAAATATTTTAGTGTTTATAATATATTTCTGTATAAATAATTTTTATTTAAAATTCTAAAATTTAATATTTTAATTAAATAATTATTAAAGTAATTATACCCAATTCTTAATTGTATTAAAGTTAAAACAAATTTATTATTAAATTTAATAAAAATTCTTATTTCTTTTAATTTAAACTAATTATTATAAT
>NW_011645701.1:0-2128 GCF_000225545.1 Orbilia oligospora ATCC 24927
AATTATAATTATTTATTATTTAATAAAAATAATATGATTTTATTAAAAAAGTTCTTAAATAAAACAAATATTACACAAAAAAGTAATAAAAACCAAAAAGATAATTTACTTATAAAATAAAAAAATTTAGAAATCTAAAATAAGATTATAAAATTCCAAAAATAAATAATAAGTCTTAGATATTATACTAAAATAGGTAGATAAAAACAATAAACTTATAACATTATTCTTTTTATAAAAAAAAAATATATAAGGGATAAAAAAAGATTTTAAAATAAAACAAAACAAAAACAAATATAATAATAAAAAGTATTTTCCATATTTCATTCTATTTTTCAGTTTACTATCTGTTTTATGTTTATATGTAAAAATCAAATAAAATACAAAAATCATGTATTAGGACAGTTTCTTCAAACTGCCATAATCAAAAGGTTGCACGCGTGTATGATAAATAATAATAATAATAGTATTCTTTTTAATTTATTTTATAATAATTTTTTTTTATAATTATTGTAGTAATTTTTTTTTTAATAAGTAATACTTTTAATAAAGATAATTTTTTTAAAAAATAACTTCTTCTAATTCTGAAGTAAAAATTATAATTATTTTTGATAGAAAATTTTTTTTTATTATTTTGGTATTTTTTATTATAAAAATTATTTTTTTAAAAAAATTTTATATTTTATATTAGTTAATATTTTTTATATATTTTATAAGAATTCTTTTTATGTTTTATATTATTATTATTATTATTTATCATACACGCGTGCAACCTTTCGGTTATAGCGGTTTGAAGAAACTATTCTAATACATAACTTTCGTACTTCATTTGATTTTTACACATAAACATAAAACAAACAATAAACTAAAAAATAGAATAAAATATAGAAAGTACTTTTTATTATTGTATTTTGTATTTTATTTTTGTTTTTATTTTAAAATTTTCTTCTTATTTTTTATATTTTTCTTTTTTTTATAAAAAGAATAATATTATAAGTCTGTTGTTTTTATTTACCTATTTTAGTATAATATCCAAGACTTATTATTTATTTTTAGAATTTTATAATTTTATTTTAAATTTCTAAATTTTTCTATTTTATCAAAAGCTACTGTATTATTTTTTGCTTAATTAAAAATAATTTTTGTAGTTATTTTTAATTTTGTTATATTTTATTCCATTTTTTTATTTATTAAAACTAATACTAAATTATCTATATATAATGGTTTTTTAATAAATAGTATTTTTCGTTCTAGCTTATTAAATAATAATATTAAATATAATAAAAATAAAATTAATAAAATTAATAAATCTTATGGTATCCCAATTTTTATTAGTTTTAATTTTTCTATTTATCTATTAAAAGATAATTTAATTAATCTTTTTGATATAAAATCTTTAATCTATTTAATTAATTATTTTAAAAAATTTCATATTTTTTAGAATATTTATTAATTTTTTTTTTAAAACATTATCAAAAACTCCTTTAATGTTTAAAAATAAAATAAATGTTTTAAACTTTTTTTTTAAATCTATTATTTTTATATTATAAATTAAAGCCAAAATTATATTTATAACAAATCTCTATTTTCTACTTTTAATTTATTCTAAATTTAAAATTTTATTAATTTCTAATAAAAATACTATTTTTTTTATTATTATTTTTTCTAATATTTTTCCCAAACAGTTTAAAAGACTTATAATTCTATAAGTTTTAAAAATATTATAATCCAATTTATTAGATTTTGGTAGAATTGTTTTAATTACTTCTTTAAAACAAATTAAATAGTATCTATTATTTAGTAATTTACTAAATAAATTATTAAATCTTTTTAATATAATTTCATAAGCTCTTTTTAAGTATAAGAAATTAATTTTATTTAATTTTGGTACTTTTTTGAAATTAAATATAAAAATAGTTTCTTTTATTTCCTTATTTTTAATCTCTTTTTATGTAATTAATTTTTATTAATTATTTTTTTTATAAATTCTAGATTTATATTATCTTTTTAATAATTTAGAAAAGATGGAAATAGTATTTTTTTAATAAGTCTATTTTCTCTTAAAAATTTAATACTATATTGTTCTTAAATTTTAGATTTGACATCTTTTAGATTTTTCTTGATTTTG
>NW_011645702.1:0-2587 GCF_000225545.1 Orbilia oligospora ATCC 24927
CTATATATATTTAAAAATAAAAATATATATTCTTTAAAAAAAAAAAATTAAAACAAAAAAATTTTTAAAATTAAATAAAAATAATAGGTGTATAAATTATTAGAAAAAGAAATATTATATAATTAAATATAGAAATGAATTAAGTTGTGGAATATGTGTGGAAAAATATAAAATAATAAATTATAATTATAATATATGTTAGGAAAAATATAAATTTTGTATATATATAAAAACGAAATGTATAAATTGTAGAAAAGAATATATAGTTAATAATATTAAATATTTTAAAAACAAAAAAGTAGAAAAATTTTAAAATAAATAAAAAAAAAATTTAAAGATAATATAATATAATTGTAGAAAATTAATAAATATAATACAATTTATGTTAAATTTTATATTAAATAAAATAGAAATAATTTTCTTATAAGAATTATGAGTTTTAAAGGAAAATAATATAATTATATATTTGGGATTTTAACTAATTATTATAAATTTCAAAGAAAAATATAAAAATTGAATAAGGATATTAATATTTATTTTTAAAAATATATTTTTTTGAGATTTTAAATCAAAAAGATTTAATAACTAATAAAAACTATTAAATAATTGATTTAAAATTAAAAAAATTTAAAAAAATTAGAATTTTTAATATTTATAACAAAAAACACCAAAACATATAAAATGGCAAATATATAATAAATAAGTTATATAATAAAATAAATTTATATTATATAAAAAAAATATTATTAATTAAAGATTTTAATGTACATTATTTATTATAAAATTTTAGAATCAAAATTAATTTAAGATCAAAAAAAAATAATTAAATTGATTGAAAATAAAAATTTACAATTAATAAATAGAAAAAATATAGCAACATATTATTATATTAAAAAAAATAAAATAAAATCTTCAATTATAAATTTATTATTTATAACTTTTAATTTAAAAAATTAATTATTAATAAATAAAAAAATAGATACAAAATTTAATTATAAAATTATCTTAATTAAAATAAAATTTAATAATAATAATTTAATAAATGATTTTATATTAATTAATAAATTTAATTAAAATAAAATAAATTAGAACAAATTCAAAAAAAATTATTAAATTTAAACAAAAATTTAAACAAAAATAATTTATAAAATAATTTTATAAATTCTTATATTATAAAAAAAAAATCTAGAAAACAATTTTAAAAAAATAATATTTCTATTTTAAAAAAATATAATTTTAATCATAAAAAAGTTTATACTAATATTAAAAATTATATTAAGATCTGAAATATAATAAAATAAAAAAATAAAAAAAACAAAAAAAAGATATTAAGATAAAAAAAAATATAAAAATTAAATAAATTCCAAAAAAAAATAAAAGATATTTAAAATAAAAAGAAATAAATATTTTAAAGAAATAAGATCTACAAAAAAAAAATTATAAATTAATTTTCTAGAAAATACAAAAAATAAAAAAATCTTTTTAATATTAAATTTTTCAAAATTAAAAAGATTTTAAAAGATACTAAATTTAGAATTTAAAAATAATATAGTATTAAACTTTTTAAAAAAAGTAGATTTATTAAGAAAAATGTTATTTTTATTTTCTCCAAATTATCAAGAAGATAATACAAATTTAGGATTTATAGAAAAAATAATTAATAAAAAATTAATTATATAGAAAAAGATTAAAAATAAGAAAATAAGAAAAATTATTTTTATATTTAATTCTAAAAAAATACTAGAACCAAATGGAATTAATTTTTTATGTTTACAAAGAACTTATGAAATTATATTGAAAAAATTCAACAATTTATTTAGTAAATTATTAAATAATGGGTACTATCTAATTTATTTTAGAAAAGTAGTTGGGACAATTTTATTAAAACTTAATAAATTGGATTATAATATCCTTAAAATTTATAAAATTATAAATCTTCTAAATTGTTTAAGAAAAATATTAGAAAAAATAATAGTAAGAAGAATAATATTTTTATTAAAAACTAATAAAATTCTAAATCCAAAATAAATTGGAGGAAATAAAGATTTGTTATAGATGTAACTCTGGTTTTAATTTATGATATAAAAATAGTAGGTTTAAAAAAAAAGTTTAAAACATCTATTTTATTTCTAGATGTTAAAGGAAATTTTGATAATGTTTTAAAAGAAAGATTAATAAATATTTTAAAAAATATGAAATTCTTAAAATAATTAATTAAATTATCTTTTAATAAGCAAATAGAAAATTAAAATTAATAAAAACTGGGATATTATAAAGTTTATTAATTTTATTAATTTTATTTTTATTATATCTAATATTACTATTTAATAAGTTAGAACAAAAAATGTTATTTATTAAAAAACTATTATATATAAATAATAAAACGACCTTTGAACGGAATGATCCTCCTATAACTTTTGAACAAAATATCCAAAAACAATAAAAATTAGATAAATTAAAAAAGCAAAGAAAATAAAATCAGAATATCCAGAAAAATAAATTGTAATAGAAATTAATAAATAATAAACAAGAAATTAAAAAAACAGATAATTTTGCAATTGTCTACCATATAAAAAGAGGTTTTTCG
>NW_011645703.1:0-2223 GCF_000225545.1 Orbilia oligospora ATCC 24927
CTAAAATCTAAAATATAGTAAAATAAAAAAATAGAAGAAATAAGAAAAAAGATGTTAAAACAAAAAAAAATATAAAAATTAAATAAATCTTAAAAAGAATAAAAAACATTTAAAATAAAAAGAAATAAATATTTTAAAAAAATAAAATTTATGAAAAAAAAATCGTAAATTAATTTTCTAAAAAAATGCAAAAAACAAAAAGATCTTTTTAGCACTAAATTTTTGAAAACTAAGAAAAATCCAAAAGATACTAAATCTAAAATTTAAGAATAATATAACATTAAATTTTTAAGAAAAAGCAGACCTATTAAGAAAAACATTATTTCTACCTCCTCTAAATTATCAAGAAAACAATACAAATCTAGAATTTATAAAAAAAATAATTAATAAAAAATTAATTACATGGAAAAAAATTAAAAATAGGGAAATAAGAAAAACTATTTTTATATTTAATTCTAAAAAAAGCACCAAAACCAAATAGAATTAATTTTTTTATGTTTAAAAAGAACTTATGAAATTATATTAGAAAAATTCAATAATTTATTTAGTAAATTATTAAATAATAAATATTATCCAATTTGTTTTAAAAAAGTAATTAGGGTAATTTTATTAAAATTTAATAAATTGGACTATAATATTTCTAAAGTTTATAGAATTATAAATCTTCTAAATTGTTTGGGAAAAATATTAAAAAAAATAATAATAAAAAAAAATAGTATTCTTATCAAAAACTAATAAAATTCTAAATTTAAAATAAATTGGAGGTAGAAAACAAAAATCTATTATAAATATAACTCTAACTTTAGTTTATGATATAGAAATAGTAGATTTAAAAAAGCTTAAAATATCTATTTTATTTTTAAATATTAAAAAAGTTTTTAATAATATTTCAAAAAAAAGATTAATAAATACTCTAAAAGATATAAAATTCCTAAAATAATTAATTGGATGGGTTAAAGACTTCATATCAAAAAGATTAATTAAACTATTTTTTGATGAATAAATAAAAAAATTAAAACTAGTGAAAATTGGGATATTATAAGGTTCACCAATCTTATTAATTTTATTTTTATTATATTTAATACTACTATTTAATGAGTTGGAATGAAAAATGTTATTTATTAAAAAGTTATTATATATAGATGATTTAGTATTAGTTTTAATAAATAAAAAAGTGGAATAAAATATAAAAGAATTAGAAATAGCTATAAAAATTGCTTTTAATTAAATAAAAAATAATGCAGTAGCTTTTGATGATATAAAATTAGAGTTAATTTATTTTAAGATAAAAAACAAAAATAAAAATAAAGATAAAAATGGGGGAATAGTGGTATTACTAAATAGTATAAAAATTAAATCTAGTGAAATAATAAAATAGTTAGGAATATATTTAGATGTAGAACTAAAATTCAAAGATTATATAAAAATAAAAATAAATGCGGCGAATAAAATTTTTAATTTTATTAAAGTACTAGTAAACTTAGAAAAAGAATTGAAAATAAAAGCTTTAATATAACTATATAAAAGCTATATTTGTTTAATTTTTAATTATAGATCTAAAATATAGTAAAAAAATTAAAATCAATAAAATATTTTGAAGGAATTTAAATTAATTTAAAATAAAATATTAAAGAAAATTATAAGTATATTTAAAATAATTCTAATATACTTATTAAAGGTTAAAACATTAATTTTATTATTAAAAATAAAATTAAACGGTATATAAAGATAATATATTTTAAGATTTTTATATCTTAATAAAAATTATCCGATTAAAATAAGGATTTTAGAATCTTTTCCACCAAAATTTTATTTTAAATGTGAAAATAAAAATAAGAATTTATATTTAAATTAGAATAAAAAAAAAAAAGAAAAAAAAAAAAGAATATATCTTTATATTAAATAGAATATTATTAAGAATAAATTTTTTTAGATAAATTTATATATTAAGATAGAAAAAATCAATATTATTTTAAATTTACTATAAATAAAAAATAAAATTGAAATTAATATTAATAGTATATTAAAAAATTTAGAAGCAAAAAAACCATAAAAATAAAATAAAAAATTTAAATTTAAAAAAAATTTTTTAATTTATATAGATAACTCAATACTTGAAATAAAAAATAATAATAAAAATAAAAAATCTATTAGAGTTAAAATTTATAGAGAAATAAATAATAAACCTATTTTTAAAATATATTATAGTTTAAATAAGAATAT
>NW_011645704.1:0-2314 GCF_000225545.1 Orbilia oligospora ATCC 24927
TAAATTAAATTTAAAATAATATTTAAATGAATTATTATTTTTAATACTTTTAAAATTTTTTGTATTTATTTTAATTTTTAGAATTTATAATCTAAAATTATTTATTAAAGTTAAAATAAATATTTTTATAATAGTTTTTAAAACTTATTTACTATAATTACACTCTGATAAAAAATAATATTTAATTATTTATATTTTTTATAAATTTGATATTATTTAATTATAATATATTATATATAATAAAGAATTTATAATTATGATAAAAATTTATCAAAAATAATATATTTATCTTTAAATAAAAAAAATTTTCACTATCTTTTTTAATTATAAGAATTTTATTTATTTTTTTATTATAAAAGAATTTAATTAATAATAAATTTACTAATAAGAATTTTTATATAAATATAATATAAAAATTATTTATTTTAAAAAAAAGAAAATATACTTATTGATGTTATTAATCAATAATTGGATTTCATGAAAAAAGTAGAACCTAATAAAAATACTATTTTTAAATTATAAAAATATAATATTATTATTAATAAAGTTTTTAATCTTACAAAACATATTATAGAAGATAAATTTAAAGAAAAAATTATATAAAATTATTAATATGATATTATTATTATTATTATTATTTATCATACACACTTGCAAGCCTTTAGCTTATGACAAACAAAAGAAAAAATTAAAATACAGCACACCACCAAAACAAAATTAAAAGACAATTACAATTTGACCTATTTCTCTCCAAAATTAAAAATAAATTTAAATTCATTCTTTTTTTCTAAATTTCTCCATTTTTTCAATTCTGTCTTTTATTCTTTTCAATTTTTAAAATTTTCTTATCCTCTTTTCTTTTTAATTCTCTTCTTTCTCTTCTTAAAAAATTGTTAATTTCAATTAAATACTTTTTCACTTATATAAAACATAATTAATTTTCTAGATTTTTTATAAATTAACTTTTTCATATTTTAAAATCTTATTATTTTATTTTATTTTTAATCTTTTCTTTTTAATTTTTCTTAAAGTAATCTTTATCTTTTCTATAAATTTAATTATTTTTATTAAATTTCCACTATTAAATAGTAAATCTTTTATATTTAACAATTTATTTTTTATTTTTTATCTTAATTTTTATCTTTTTTTTATATTTTTTACAATAAATTAAAAAATATTTTAATATTTCTAAATTTTTACTACAAAAACAATTTTTATCTAAACTTTTAAAAATTTTAAATAAATAATTATTAAAATAATTATAACCAATTCTTAATTAAATTATTTTAAAATTAAAATTAATTCTACTTTTTTTAAAAAACTTTATTTCTTTTTAACTTTAACAAATTAAAATAATTTAATCTTAATTTTTCTTTTTACTAATTTTCTTTCTATTTTTTTCAAATTTTCCAATTTTATTATTCTTTTTAAAAAAGATAAAAAAATAAAGAAACTATTTATTTAAATTTTTATAACTTCTTTAACTAAAAAATTTATTTTTTCATTCCCTTCTACTTCTATATATCCTAAAACCCATTCTATAAATATTTCTATTTTATTAAAATAAAATTTTTTATATAAGAACTAAAATTTTAATACAATATTTTATCCCAATCCAACTTTTAAAGATTTTAATCTCTTTATTATAACTTAATTATTTATAAACAAATAAATTTCTTTTATTTTAAAATTAGTTTTTACTATTAATTTAATTTATTTTAAAACTTTATATAACGTATTCCACCTAGTTTGCGCGCACACCTAGTTTTACCACAGTTTTCAGAGTTAAATACCCCATCAAAAAATCATCACCAACTCTTATCCCTTTCTATATCTCAATATAATATTACAAGTTTTTATAATTAATTAATTTATATATAAAATTTTATTTATAATATAACTTAATTATTTACAATATAACCTTTTATAAAAATAATTTTTCATTATTTATAAATTACTTTTAGATAAATTATAGTATTAAACAAGTTAATTTATAGTAATATAATTTAAATAATATTTTATATATATAAAAAAAATTAATTTAAATCAATTTATACTTTTACAATTATTTACAAAATTTTAAAAAATATTTTAAAAAGATATATTAATAATAATAATATTATTAATAAATAAATTATATATTAAATTTAAATAATAATTAGATTAAAAAAAAATAATTAATATAATAAATATTATATTTTTATAATTAAAAATTTCTATTACAATTCAATATAATATGATATATAATAAGTAAATTTATAAATTACAATATAAAAAAAAATTAAATTAAAAGATTTATAAAATAATATATAAA
>NW_011645705.1:0-2284 GCF_000225545.1 Orbilia oligospora ATCC 24927
TTTTTATTTTTAAAATATTTAATATTATTAATTATATATTCTTTTTTATAATTTATATATTTTGCTTTTATATATATATAGGATTTATATTTTTCTTAACATATATTACAATTGTAATTTATTATTTTATATTTCTCTACACATATTCCATAACTTAATTCATTTCTACATTTAATTACATAATATCCCTTTTTCTAGCAGTTTATATCTCTATTATTTCTATTTAATTTTAAAAATCTTTTTATTTTTAATTTCTTTTTTCTAAAGAATATATATTTTCTTTATTAAATATATATAACTTTTTTTCTTGTTTTTATTATAATAATAATTGATAAGAAGTTTTTTCTATTTAATTTTTCTTTTTTAATTAATTATTTTAGGTTTTTGATTAATTTTATTGTATTATCTATTTTTATTTCTTTTTTAAAATTTTCTATATTATTTTTGTATTATTTTATGGAAATTCCATGTATTACTAGAAAGTTCTATCTTTCAATAATAAATAATTTTTATATATGTTTATTAATTTTAATAAATTTTTAATAAATATTCTTTTTATATTTAAAAATTTCTTTTTTTATGTTTTTTTATATATAATTAATATTAAATTACCTTTTAGATTTAAAAAAATTCTAGAAATCATTATTTCTGAATTTTTAATTTTTTATAAAAAATTTTATTTATTTTTTTTTAAAAATATTTAGTTTTTGTATCAATAGAATTATCATATTTCTTAAGATAATTAATCTTTTTTGATTAATTATATTTTATTGTTTTTAAATTTTTGGTTTTTATAAGATTTTAATTTGTTTTTATATTTTTTTTTAATTTTTACTAAATTTATAATTTCTATACTATTTCTGCATATAACTTCTGTAAGTTTTCAAGTTCTAATATCTTCTTTTTTAGATTTTCCACTTTTTCTATTTTCTTTTTTAATAGGTTATTTGTTTTTTTTAATTTTAGAATTAAATTTTCTCTATTTAATTCTTTTTCATCAAGATTTATTGAGATTTATCGTTTTTGTCTTTTCTTGTTGTTGCTATTTTTGAATAGGTAAATATAATCCTAAGTTACCATTACTAGTTCATCCAAAGACAAACTAGTGGGTATATTGTCTACCATTATCAAACTAAACTATTTTAGTTTTAATTTGATTTTTAGCGAGAAACCCCTTTTTATATAATAAACAATCACAAAATTATCTGTTTTTTTTTGATTTTCTGTTTATTATTTGTTGGTTTTTATTGCAATTTATTTTTCTGGATATTCTAATTCTATTTTCTTTGCTCTTCTGATTTATCTGATTTTTATTGCTTTTGGATATTCCGTTCAAAAGTTATGGGGGGGTCGTTCCGTTCTTTTTTTTATTTTTTTTGGTACTAAATAATAATAAAATATGAAATTAATAAAATATAAGGAACTAATATAAATGGTGATAAAATATAAAATTGATGAAGTATGAGGAATTAGTGTAAATAGTAATAAAATATGAAATTGATAAAGTACGAAAAATTAGTGTAAATGGTGATAAAATATATGTAAATTTATTTATATTTATAAATTATTAATAAAAAATTAAAAATAATGAGTTATAAAAAGAAATATATTTATAATATTTATAAAATTTAATAATATCTATAATAATTAATTAATTTCTATATGAATAATATATTATAATAAAAAATAATATTTTAAATTATTTTATTATTTTAATTATTTACTGTTTTTTTTATTAATTTTTTTATTATTAATTTTTTTGTTAATTTTTTTTTTATTAGTTTTATTATTATTTGATCTAATATTTACATTATTATTAATATTAAAAATGATAATTTAGATTAAATTTTCATAATTTTTTTTATTTTTATTTTTTTTATTTCTTTGATTTTTATTAGTATTTTTTGGTTTATTTTGTTTTTTTTAAATTTGTAAGATAGTTGTAGATTATTATTATTTATAATATTATTTTGTTTGTTAATATTTATATTATTTATATTATTTTGTTTTTTTGATTTATCTTATTTACTTTTTAGTTTATTTTATTCCCAATTTTTTTTCTATATTGTTTTAATTAATGTTGAGTTTTTTATAATATTTAGTTTTATATTTTTCTTAAATTATAAAGTTTTAAATTTTTTGTTATTTAATATTTGAGTTTTTGTAAATTATAGTTTTTATATTAAATTTTAAAAATTTTTTATTTATTTTATATAATTACTTAATAGTTTTTAACAAAATAATATTTTTATTTATTAAATTTTGTATAAGTTTATTAATTTTT
>NW_011645706.1:0-3413 GCF_000225545.1 Orbilia oligospora ATCC 24927
CTGTTTTTTTTTAATTAAATTTATTAGTTGATGTAAGGTTATTTACTAAATTATTGTTATTAAATTTTATTTTAATTGAGATAACTTTATAATCAGATTCTGTATTTATTTTTTTATTTATTCTCCAACTAGTAATTAATTCTTTTAAATTAAAAGTTACAAATAATAAATTTATGATTGAAAATCCTATTTTATTTTTTTTAATATAATAATGTGTTACTATACCTTTTCTATTTATTAATTATAAATTTTTACTTTCAATTAATTCAATTATTTTTTCTGATCTCAAATTAATTTTAATTCCAAAATTCCATAATAAATAATATACATTAAAATCTCCAATTAATAATGTCTTTTTTATATAGTGTAAATTTATTTTATTATATAATCTATTTACTGTATATTCACCGTTTTGTGTGTTTTAACGTCTTTCATTATAAATATTAAAAATTCTGATTTCTCCAAATTCTTTTAATTTTAAATCAATTATTTAGTAATCTTTATTATTTATTAAATCTTCTTTGTTTGAAATCTTAAAGGGTATATTTTTAGAGATAAATATTAATACTCTTATTCGATTTTTACGTTTTTCTTTAAAATTTATAATAATTAGCTAAAATCCCAAATATGTAATTGTGTTGTTTTTCTTTAAAACCCATAGTTCTTATAGAAAAATTATTTTTGTTTTGTTTAATACAGAATTTAATATAGATTGTATTATATTTGTCGATTTTTTGCAATTATATTGTATTATCCTCAAACCTTTTTTTTTATTTATTTTAAGGTTTTTCTGTTTTTTTGTTTTTAAAATATTTAGCATTATTAACTATATGTTCTTTTTTACAATTTGTACATTTCACTTTTATATGTGTGCAGGGTTTATATTTTTCCTAATATATATTGTAATTGTGATTTATTATTTTATGTTTCTTTGTATATATTCCACAATTTAATTCATTTCTGTATTTAATTGTATAATGTTCCTTTTTCTAGCAATTTGTACATTTGTTGTTTCTATTTAATTTTAAAAACCTTTCTGTTTTTAATTTTTCTCTTTTAAAGAATATATATCCTCTTTATTAAATATATATGGCTTCTTCTTTTGTTTTTATTGCAATAACAATTAATGAGAAATTTTTTCCATTTAATTTTTTTTTTCTAATTAGTTATCTTAGGTTTTTGATTAATTTTATTACATTGTCTATTTCTATTTCTTTTTTGAAATTTTTTATGTTATTTTTGTATTGTTCTGTGGAAATTCTATGTACTACTAAAAAGCCCCATTTTTTGATAGTAGATGGTTTTTATATGTGTTTATCAATTTTAATAAGCTTTTGATAAATATTTTCTTTATATTTAAGAATTTCTTCTTTTTATGTTTTTTCATATGCAATTAACATTAAGTTGCTTTTTGGGTTTAGAAAAATTCCAGAAATCATTATTTCTAAATTTTTGGTTTTTTCATAGAGAATTTTATTTATTTTTTCTCTGAAAACATTTGGTTTTTGTATCAGTAAAATTGTCGTATTTCTTAGGATAATTAATCTCCTTTGATTAATTATATTTTATTGTTCTTAAACTTTTGGTTTTTATAAGGTTTTAATTTGTTTTTATGTTTTTTTTGATTTTTGCTGAGTTTGTAATTTCTGTACTATTTTTGTGTATAACTTCTGTGGATTTTCGAGTTTTGATATCTTTTTTTTTAGATTTTCCACCTTTTTTATTTTCTCTTTCAATAAGTTGTTTGTTCTTTTTAATTCTAAAATTAAATCCTTTCTATTTAATTCTTCTTCGTCAAGATCTACTGAGATTTGTCGTTTTTGTCTTTTCTTATTATTACTGTTTTTGGGTAGGTGGATATAATCCTAGGTTACCATTATTAGTTTATTCAAAGACGAACTAATAGGTATATTATCTGCCATTATTAAACTAAATTATTCTAATTTTAGTTTGATTTTTAGTGAAAAACCCCTTTTTGTATGGTAGACAATCGCAAAATTATCCGTTTTTCAATCTCCTGTTTATTATTTATCAATTTTTATTACAATTTATTTTTCTAGATATTCTGATTCTATTTTCTTTGTTCTTTCAATTTATCTGATTTTTATTGCTTTTGGATACTCCGTTCAAAAGTTATGGGGGGGTCGTTCCGTTCGAATAATTATAAAAATTTTTAAATTTTTTTAAAATATTTTATTAATTTTAATTTTTTTACTATATTTCAGATTTATAATTAGAAACTAAACAAATATAATTTTTATATAATTATATTAAAATTTTTATTTTTAATTTTTTTTCTAAGTTTATTAATAAAATTAAAAATTTTATTTACCATATTTATTTTTATTTTTATATAATCTTTGAATTTTAGTTCCACATCTAAATATATTCCTAACCATTTTATTATTTTGTTAAGTTTAATTTTTGTGCCATTTGGTAATACCATTATTCTCTTATTTTTATTTTTATTTTTATTTTTGTTTTTTATCTTAAAATGAATTAACTCTAATTTTATATCATCAAAAATTATTACATTATTTTTTACCCAATTAAAAACAACTTTTGTAATTCTTTCTGATTTTTTTATATTTTATTCCATTTTTTTGTTTATTAAAACTAATACTATCTATATATAATAATTTTTTAATAGATAGTATTTTTTGTTTCAATTTATTAAATAGTGGTGTTAAATATAATAAAAATAAAATTAATAAAATTAGTCAATCTTATAGTATTTTAATTTTTATTGGTTTTAATTTTTTTATTTATCTATTAAAAGATAATTTAATTAATTTTTTTGATATAAAATCTTTAATTTATCTAATTAATTATTCTAAGAACTTTATATTTTTTAAAATATTTATTAATTTTTTTTTGAAATATTATTAAAAGTTCTTTTAATATCTAAAAATAAAATAGATGTTTTAAATTTTTTTTTAAATTTGTTATTTTTATATTATAAATTAAAGTTAGAGTTGTATTTATAACAGATTTTTGTTTTTTACTTTTAATTTATTCTAGATTTAAAATTTTATTAGTTTTTAATAAAAATGCTATTCTTTTTGTTATTATCTTTTTTAATATTTTTTTTAAATAATTTAAAAAACTTATAATTTTATAAACTTTAGAAATATTATAATCTAGTTTATTAAGTTTTAGTAAGATTACTACTTCTCTAAAACAAATTAAATAATATTTATTATTTAATAATTTACTAAATAAGTTGTTAAATCTTTTTAATATAATTTTATAAACTCTTTTTAAATATAAAAAATTAATTCTATCTAACCCTAATACTTTTTTAAAATTAAATATAAAAATAACTTCTTTTATTTTTTTATTTTTAATCTTTTTCCATATAATTAATTTTTTATTAATTACTTTTTCTATAAATTCTAAATTTATATTATCTT
>NW_011645707.1:0-2847 GCF_000225545.1 Orbilia oligospora ATCC 24927
ATACTAAAATCTAAAATATAGTAGAATAAAAAAATAAAAAAATAAAAAAAAATATTAAAACAAAAAAGAATATAAAAATTAAATAAATTTTAAAAAAATAAAAACATTTAAAATAAAAAAAATAAATATTTTAAAAAAATAAAATTTATAAAAGAAAAATCATAAATTAATTTTCTAAAAAATACAAAAAATAAAAAGATCTTTTTAACATTAAATTTTTTAAAACTAAAAAAATTTAAAAAATACTAAATCTAGAATTTAAGAATAATATAATATCAAATTTTTAAAAGAAAGTAGACTTATTAAAAAAAGCATTATTTCTATTTCCTCCAAATTATCAAAAAGATAATATAAACTTAGAATTTATAGAAAAAATAATTAATAAAAAATTAATTATATAAAAAAAAATTAAAAATAAGGAAATAAAAGAAATTATTTTTATATCTAATTTTAAAAAAGTATTAGAATTAAATGAAATTAATTTTTTTATATTTAAAAAAGAGTTTATGAAATTATATTGGAAAAATTTAATAACTTATTTAATAAATTATTAAATAATGAATATTATTTAATTTATTTTAGAAAAATAATTAAAGCAATTTTACTAAAATTTAATAAATTAAATTATAATATTTTTAAAGTTTATAAAATTATAAATCTTCTAAACTATTTAAAAAAAATATTAGAAAAAATAATAATAAAAAGAATAGTATTTTTATTAAAAACTAATAAAATTCTAAATTTAAAATAAATTAGAAGTAAAAAATAGAAATTTATTATAAATATAACTTTAGCTTTAATTTATAATATAAAAATAATAAATTTAAAAACACTTAAAACATTTATTTTATTTTTAGATATTAAAGAAGTTTTTTGATAATATTTCAAAAGAAAAATTAATAAATATTTTAAAAAATATGAAGTTCTTAAAACAATTAATTAAATAAATTAAAAACTTTATATTAAAAAGATTAATTAAATTATTTTTTTAATAAATAAATAAAAAAATTAAAATTAATAAAAACTAAAATATCACAAAATTTATTAATCTCATTAATTTTATTTTTATTATATTTAATACCATTATTTAATAAACTAAAATAAAAAATGTTATTTATTAAAAAACTATTATATATAGATAATTTAATATTAATTTCAATAAATAAAAAAGTAAAACAAAATATAAAAAAATTAGAAACAATTATAAAAATTATTTTTAATTAAACAAAAAATAATACAGTAATTTTTAATAATATAAAATCAAAGCTAATTTATTTTAAAATAAAAAATAAAAATAAAAATAAAAATAAAAATAAAGGAATAATGGTATTATTAAATAATATAAAAATTAAACCTAGTAAAATAATAAAATAGCTAGAAATATATTTAAATATAGAACTAAAATTTAAAGACCATATAAAAATAAAAACAAATATAACAAATAAAATTTTTAATTTTATTAAAACATTAATAAATTTAAAAAAAGAATTAAAAACAAAAATTTTAATATAACTATATAAAAATTGTGTTTATTTAGTTTCTAATTATAAATCTAAAATATAATAAAAAAATCAAAATCAACAAAATATTTTAAAAAAATTTCAAATTAATTTAAAATAAGATATTAAGGAAAATTATAAGTATATTTAAAATAATTTTAATACACTTATTAAAAGTTAAAGTATTAATTTTATTATTAGAAATAAGATTAAATGGTATATAAAAATAATATATTCTAAAATCTCTATATCTTAATAAAAATCACCCAATTAAAATAAAAACTCCAAAATCTTTTTTACTAGAATTCTATTTTAAACATATTTATTTATTTATTTATTTATTATACACGCGTGTAATCTTTCGGTTATGGCGGTTTAAAGAAACTGTTCTAATACATAATTTTCACACCTCATTTTAATTTTTACACGTAAATATAAAATAAACAGTAAACTAAAAAATAGAATAAAATATAAAAAATACTTTTTATTATTATTTTTTATTTTTTATTTTTATTTTTATTTTTGGGATTTTTTTTTATTCCTTGTATCTTTTTTCTTTTTATAAAAAAAACAATATCATAAATCTACTATTCTTATCTATTTACTTTAATATAATATTTAAGATTTATTACTTATTTCCGAAATTTTATAATTTTATTTTAGATTTTTAGGTTTTTTTATTTTATAAGTAAATTATCTTTTTGGTTTTTATTATTTTTTTATATAATATTTATTTTGTTTAAGAACTTTTTCAATAAAATTATACCATCTTTATTAAATAATAAATAATTATAATCAAATTATTTTTTACTTTTAAATTCTTTTTTTAATATTTCTCTTTCTTTTTTATAGAATTGGTATTCTATAATTAAATATTTTAATATTTGTGATGTATTTCTATATAAACAATTTTTATTTAAAACCCTAAAATTTAATATTCTAATTAAATAATTGTTAAAGTAACTGTACTCAGTTCTTAGTTATATTAAAACCGAAATAAATTTATTGCTAAATTTAGTAAAATTTTTATTTCTTTTTAGTTTAAGCCAATTATTGTAATTGGTTTTTTTTATATTTTTTTTGTATTTTTCTTCCCATTCTATTAAATCTTTTTTTTTATTTTTTTTTAGAAACACAAAAGATTTATAGAAATTTTTTTATTTTTGTTTTACAGCTTTTTTTACTAGAAAGTCTATTCTCTCATTTTTTTTAATATTAGAGTGATCTAAAACCTATTTTATAAATAAATTAATATTTTTAAAGGTTAGTTTTTTTATTATTTTTTATATTTTTAATGTTATTTTTTATCTTATTTTAATTTTTAAAAATTTTAACTTTTTTATTATAA
>NW_011645708.1:0-3231 GCF_000225545.1 Orbilia oligospora ATCC 24927
GATTTTTATTATTTGTGTTTATGTTTGATAAATTGTAACTTTCTGATATATACTATTTTTTTTTAAAAATTAAATTAGTTAAAGTATTATATTTGTTTTAAGATTTTTTGATAAAAATTTTTAAAATAGCTTAGTATTTTGTTGTGTTTTTTAATTTTATATGTTTAGATCTTTTAGAGAGTAGTATAATATTTGGGGTAAAGATATAAAATTATATGAATAGAAAGTATAATATAGTAATTAGCTATAAAATTAAATATTGTTTAAATAAATTATAAACTAAATTAATAAATTGATTGATGGAGTTTTAAAATAAATTGAGAATTGTTATTGTTTAAAAGTTTTTAAATATATAATAAAGTTTTTTATAAGTAATTATAGATATAATGTTTATTAGTAGTTATCAATAATTGTTAGTTTGATAATTATTGATAATGTTTGATAATTATGGTTTTGGTGTTAAATATTGTATAATGGATTAGTGCTAAAGATTTTTGTTTGTTAGGTAAAATAAGGAATATATTGTTTTATAATATATTTATATATAAGGTAGAAAATAGGTGTATAAATTTTTAATTTGAAGAATTTGAATAATTATAATTAAAAACATTTTGTGAGATAAAGAGAAATAGAAACAAGAAGTATGTTTATCACACCAAAATATATTTCCTAATCGGGTTAGTCAATATGGCTGGGTCGTGACAAAAATATTTAACTCTAAAAACTGCGGCAAAACTAGATATGCGCGCAAACTAAATAAAATACGTTATATTTTATATAAATCTTTTTATTAAAAAATAATATAGTTATATATAAAAATTCTTTTATAAAAATATTTTTTTTTTATATAAAATAAATAATATAAATTAATTAATTTTTTATTAATTAAACCTTCAGAAAAAACGACCCCCCCCATAACTTTTGAACAAAAACTCCAAAACCAAATAAAAAGATATTACCAAAAAACCAAGGCTAAAAATAACAAAAATATCTAATAATATATTATAAAAAAAAAAAGACGAAATCGCAATCAAAAAAAATAAAAATCGTTTAAATTTACAATCGTCTACATACAAAATAGAAGCAAATTTGCCAAAATAATGTTAATCTCGAAAAGAGAATAGTAAACCCACAAAAAATATAAAATTCTCAAACGATAAACTAGTCCTAGTTTCATAAACTAAAAAACATAAAAGAAAGATGTCACAAATTAAAGTAGAAACAAGATACACCATAGAAGACCTCATAAATATTAATAATAAATTGAAAAAAGAAATAGAACAGAAAACAAAAGAAATTACAAAACTCAAAAAACAATTGAAAACAATAATATAAAAAAATAATACGTATACAAAAATAGCAAAGAAAACCATAAAAACGGCAGAAACAACGAAAACAACAAAAATAGCAAATCAATTAAATTAAGTACCAAAACCACAAAATTTTTTAGCAAAAAGAAAAATAATAATCCCAAGAACACAAAAAACAAAACCAAATATTTCTATAAACAAATATAAAGAGAAAATTAACAAAATTCTAATTAAAAAAAATCCAAAAATTAATATTTCTAAAATTTCCTTAAATACAAATAAAAATTTGGTTTTGATAATTAACAAAAATATAAATACAAAAAAAATTCTCAAATATAAAAATGAAATTTATGAAGAAATCATTAAAATTAATGAATTTGTTAAAGAACTGTTAAAAATTAAATCCTAAAAATTTATAATTATACACAAAATAAGTGTACAAAACAACCTACAAAAAGAAAAAATGGAAAAAATATGAAAAGAAATAAAAAAAAACAATTTTAAATTGCAACTTCCAAAACCACCAAGATAACTAATTTTTGAAGAAAAATTAAAAGAAAAATTATTTTCTTCCATAATTTTAATTACAAAAATAAAAGTAATAACAAAAGATATTCTTAAAAAAAGTATCTTTATTAATAAAAAAAAATTAAAAATAGAAAAATATTATAATTTAAAATCAAAAGATCAATATAATAATTATTAATCAATAAGACATAAAGAATTTAAATACACTTTTAAACCTAAATACAAAATTTATGTCCAAAATTATAAAACAAATCAACACTTATACAAAAAATGCAAAATAAAGGGAAAACTATATAAATACACTATTAAAAAATATATTTTATATAAAGGAAATCACTTTGCAAGTAACTATACAAAAAAGAAAAATATAAGGCAAAAAGAAAAAGAAAAAATATAAAAAAAAAAAAAAAAATGTTGGAATTAAAAATTTATCAACATAATTGCAATACATTAATTAATATAATGCAATCAATTTTAGAAATTATTCTAGAAAATAAAATTGATATTTTATTTTTACAAGAATCATAGTTTGTAAAAAATACAAAAAACATAATTTCACATTTAAAATACGACTTAATTTATATAAATCCAAAAGATAGAAATAAGCTAAGAATAATCACTTTCATTTTAAAAAAATTAAAAAATTACAAAATAACAAATAAAGTAGATTTAATTAATAATAAAGATTATTAAATTTTGGATTTCAAATCTAATTTTTTGGAAAACTTTAAAATTTTTAATATTTATAATAAAAAATAATAAAAAAATGGAAAATAAAATTACTATATAATAAAAAGATTATTTAAAAAAATTATCAATAATTATAAAAAAAAAAGTTTAATTTTTAAAAATTTTAATTCATATTATTTTTTATAAAATTCCAATTATCCCAAGAAATTAAGATTAGGAAAAATAATTAAATTAATTGAAAAAAAAGAATTTCTAAATTTTAAATAATTTAGAAAAACCTATATACTTTTTTTAAAGAAAAAATCAAAGTAGATTGTTAATTCTAAACATAACTTTAATAATAATTTCAATAATTAAATTTATTAGAAATTAAAAAATAAAAAAAAATATAATTTCTAAATTAAATTATAAAATAATCTTTTTTTATATAATTTAAAAGAATAACTTAATAAATATCCTAATATTTATTAATAAATACAATTAAAATAAAACAGATTAAAAAAAATTCTAAAAAAATTTAATAGAATTAAACAAAAATTTAGATCTAGAAAATACTTAAAAAAAATTAATCTATTCTTTTATAAAAAATAGAAAGATATTAGAAAAAAATCTAGAAAAAGTAATAAATCTATTTCAAAAGAATTTAATTAATATAATAAAAATATCAATACTAAAATTAATAATTATACCAAAATCAAAAACT
>NW_011645709.1:0-2359 GCF_000225545.1 Orbilia oligospora ATCC 24927
TTTGATTTTATATTATTAAAAGTTATTATATTATTTTTGTTTAATTAAAAGTAATTTTTATAACTATTTTTAATTTTTTTATATTTTGTTTTATTTTTTATTTGTTAAAACTAATGCTAGATTATCTATATATAATAGTTTTTTAATAAATAGCATTTTTCGTTTTAGTTTATTAAATAATAGTGTTAAATATAATAAAAATAAAATTAATAAAATTAATAAATTTTATAATATTCTAGTTTTTATTAATTTTAATTTTTTTATTTATTTATTAAAAGATAGTTTAATTAATCTTTTTGATATAAAGTTTTTAACCCATCCAATTAATTGTTTTAAGAACTTCATATCTTTTAGAGTATTTATTAATTTTTCTTTTGAAATATTGTTAAAAGCTCTTTTAATGTTTAAAAATAAAATAGATATTTTAAATTTTTTTGAATCTACTATTTTTATATTATGAATTAAAGCCAAAGCTACATTTATAGCAAATTTCTATTTTCTATTTTTAATTTGTTTTGAATTTAAAATTTTATTAGTTTTTGATAAAAATACTATTTTTTTTATTATTATTTTTTTAATATTTTTCCCAAACAATTTAAAAGATTTATAATTCTATAAACTTTAAAAATATTATAATCCAGTTTATTAAATTTTAATAAAATTGTTTTAATTATTTTTCTAAAATAAATTAAATAATACCTATTATTTAATAATTTATTAAATAAATTGTTAAATTTTTCTGATATAATTTCATAAATTCTTTTTAGATATAAAAAATTAATTCAATCTAGTTCTAATACTTTTTTGAAATTAAATATAAAAATAGTTTTTTTATTTTTTATTTTTAATCTTTTTCTATATAATTAATTTTTATTAATTACTTTTTTTATAAATTTTAGATTTATATTATCTTCTTAATAATTTAAAAAAAATAGAAATAATATTTTTTATAATAAACCTGCTTTCTCTTAAAAATTTAATACTATATTATTTTTAAATTCTAAATTTAGCATCTTTCAAATTTTTCTTAGTTTTAAAAAATTTAATATTAAAAAGATTTTTTTGTTTTTATATTTTCTAGAAAATTAATTTACAATTTTTCTTTCGTAGATTTTATTTCTTTAAAATATTTATTTCTTTTTATTTTAAATGTTTTCCATTTTTGTTAAAATCTATTTAATTTCTATACTCTTTTTTATCTCAACATCTCTTTTTTTATTTTTTTATTTTTTTATTCCACCATATTTTAGATCTTAGTGTAATTTTTAATATTAATATCAACCTTTCTATTGTTAAAATTATATTTTTTTAAAATAAAAATGTTACTTTTTTTAAATTATCTTCTAAATCTCTTCCTCTTATAATGTAAAAATTTATAAAATTATCTTACAAATTATTTTTATCTAGATTTTTATCTAAATTTAACAATTCTTTTTTAAATTTATTCTAATTTATTTTATTCCAATTAAACTTATTAGTTAATATAAAATTATCTACTAAATTATTATTATTAGATTTTATTTTAATTGAGATAATTTTATAATTAAATCCTATATTTATTTCTTTATTTATTCTCCAACTAATAATTAATTTTTTTAAATTAAAAGTTACAAATAATAAATCTATGATTGAAAATCCTGTTTTATTTTTTTTAGTATAATAATATATTACTATACTTTTTCTATTTATTAATTATAAATTCTTATTTTTAATTAATTTAATTATTTTTTTTAATCTCAAATTAATTTTGATTCTAGAATTTCATAATGAATAATGTACATTAAAATCTTTAATTAATAATATCTTTTTTATATAGTATAAATTTATTTTATTATATAACCTATTTACTATATATTCACCATTTTATATGTTTTAGCGTCTTTCGTTATAAATATTAAAAAATTTTGATTTCTTTAAATTCTTTTGATTTTAAATCGATTATTTAATAGTTTTTATCATTTATTAAATTTTCTCTATTTAAAATTTTAAAAAATATATTTTTAGAGATAAATATTAATATTTTTATTTAATTTTTACATTTTTCTTTAAAATTTATAATAATTAGCTAAAATTTTAAATATATAATTATATTATTTTCCTTTAAAATTTATAGTTTTTGTAAAAAAAATTATTTCTATTTTGTTTAATACAAAATTTAATATAAATTATATTATATTTATCAATCTTCTATAATTATATTGTATTATCTTTAAACCTTTTTTTTATTTATTTTAAAATTTTTCTACTTTTTTATTTTTAAAATATTTAACATTATTAGTTATATATTCTTCTCCACAATTTATATATTTGCTTTTATATATATATAAGGTTTATATTTTTCCTAACATATATTATAATT
>NW_011645710.1:0-2058 GCF_000225545.1 Orbilia oligospora ATCC 24927
TTTTTAAAAGTATTAAAAGTAGTAATTTGTTTAGACATTATTTCAAATTTAATTTGTTTTTTTATAAGTTTAAATAGTACTATTAATATAAAATTATACTTTCAAATAAAATGTTAATAATAGTTATAAAATCCTAAAAATAACTATATTTTCTTAACTTTTTAAAAGATAAATTAATTTTAAATGACTTAAATTTTCTTTAAATTTATCTTAATACTATTAAAAGTAATTATAACTTCTAAAAATTCATATTTGATAATAACAAATTTAGATTTTTTTTTTGTATATTACAAATCATATTCTCATAAGAAAACAAAAATTAAGTTAATATGTTTTTTATATTCTTTAAAATTTTTATTGTAAATTAAAATGTTATCTAGATAGATAATATAAATTATATTAATATATTTTTGTAAAATATGATTTATAAAAGCTTAAAAAGATATAAGCGCATTAATTAATTTAAAAAATATAATTATATATTCGAATAATTTATAGTGGTATTTAAAAACGGTTTTCTATTTTTCTCCAAAATTAATTCGGATATTGTAGTAATTATTAATAATATTAAATTTAAAAAATATTTAAGTATTTATAAAATAATCAAAAAATTTGTTTATAAAAAATAAAAGTTTTATGTCTTTAATAATAATATTATTAAAACTTTAATAATTAATACATATATATAATTTTCCATTTTTTTTAAAAATAAAAAGGATAAAATATTCTATTAATAAATTCAAAAAACAAATATATTTATTTTTTAAATTTTTATTAATATATTTTCTAAAAACAATAATCTCTTTTTTTATGTATACATATATAGGTAAAAACTTTAATTACATTCTTTCTTTAAAAAGTATATAATAGGTAAATTGATTGATTTTTAATAAAAATTCACTTTTTTCAAATAATTTAAAAACTAAGCAATTATCGGAGATAACTTAAATAAAAATATTGAGATTAATAATTTAAACAAGTTTTTTAACCTTTACTAAAAAGTATTGAATAGATTTTAATTTATTTTTAATTCGATTTTTGACTTTTTTAAGTAATATATGTTAAATAAAATTGAGATGAACTTCTTTATTAAAGAAGGAATTTTTTATACAAATGATATTATTATTATTTTCAATTTATTAATATGAATAGTAAAAAAAATCAATAATTTTTTATTATCAGTTAATGTTAAAGTTATATTTTTCGAATTATGGATATCTTAAGATTAAGTTATAAAAAATATCTAAAATATTAATTAAAAAAATTTCAATATATCTATTAATTATGAGTGTGATTATAACTTATTTAATAATAATTTTAAAAAATTTTCTTTTAAAGGTGGTAATAAAAATAGAAATTTCTATTTATTTGGTTGGTAGATTAAATTTTTATATAATTTTTAAATTAATAAAAGAGTTTTTAGTATTATTATCAATTAACGTGTTGATTAATATTTCATTAATATAAATAAAAAAAATAAAATATCTTTTAATAAAATTGAATTCGAATATTCTTAATTTTATTTTAACAATACATAGGTTGAATCTTTTAAAAAACATCGATTTCTGAGGTACTTCTAATTTAAATAATTTTCAAAAAATTCTTTTGGGATATCATTCCATCCGTCGAAATTTGGTTCCGAAAAAAAAAATAATCTATATAATAATTTACAATTATTAAGGGAGTAAAATAAATTACATAAATTAAAAAAACAGATAATATAATAATTAAAGAAATGTCTTTTGAATTAATTCTATTATCTAATTTTCTTGTTATCATAGAGGTGGTATTAATATCTGTAAAATACTTTTTATCTTGTTTTTGTAATTATTTTAAAATAATATGTATAATTAATTTATAAAATCTATTTATTAATATATTTGTTATATAAAAAAAATTTATTATAATAAAACTTTTTAAAAATTTTTTTATAAAATTTGTAAAATTTCTTATTATTATAAAAATAATCTTTGTGATAGGTTTGGTTGAAATTATTTATAAAATAAAAAAATTTTTTTTTTAATTTTCTAAATAGGTTATAAAGTTAAGTTTATATTT
>NW_011645711.1:0-2394 GCF_000225545.1 Orbilia oligospora ATCC 24927
CTTTTTTAATAAATTGTTTATTTTTTTTAATTCTAGAATTAAATTTTTTCTATTTAATTCTTTTTTATTAAAATTTATTAAAATTTATTATTTTTGTCTTTTCTTATTGTTATTGTTTTTAGATAAATGGATATAATCTTGAGTTACTATTACTAGTTCATTTAAAGACAAATTAGTAAATATATTATTTATTATTATTAAATTAAATTATTTTAATTTTAGTTTAATTTTTAGCGAAAAACCCCTTTTTATATAATAGATGATTATAAAATTATTTATTTTTTTGATTTTTTATTTATTATTTATTAATTTTTATTGTAATTTATTTTTCTAAATATTCTGATTTTATTTTTTTTACTTTTTTGATTTATTTGATTTTTATTACTTTTGGATATTCTGTTCAAAAGTTATGGGGGGGGTCATTCTGTTCTTTTTTTTTTTTATGAAAAAATAAATAAAATTCTCTATAAAAAAAAAAAAATAAAAACACTTGTATTTTTAATAAAAAAGACATCAAGTAAGAAAATATTTTTAAAAAGAAATAAAAAAAGTAATCTTCATTTTTAATTTTAAAAAGCTTTAGAATTAAATAAAATAAATTTCTTATATTTCAAAAAACATATAAAATAATTTTAAAAAATTTAATAAATTATTTATTAGATTATTAAAATATGATTATTATTTAATTTATTTTAGAAAAGCAATTGGAGCAATTTTGTTAAAACCAAATAAACTAGATTATAATATTTTTAAGGCTTATAAAATTATAAGTTTATTAAATTATTTAAAAAAAATATTAAAAAAAATAATAATTAAAAGAATTATTTTTCTGTTAGAAACCAATTAAATTCTTTATATAGAATAAATTAAAAGTAAAAAATAAAGATTTATAATTAATATAGTTTTTTTATTGGTTAATAATATTGAAATTGTAAAAATAAAGAGTCTAATAATATCTGTTTTATTTTTAAATGTAAAAGGAGCTTTTAATAATATATTAAAAAAGAGATTAATTAAAATAATGGAAAATATAAAACTACCACTATAATTAATTTTATGGGTAAAAAATTTTATGTTAAATCATTTTATTAAACTTGTATTTAATGGATAAATAGAAAAACTAAATTTAGTAAAAATTGGAATATTTTAAGATTTTTTTAATATTATTAATACTTTTTTTAATCTATTTAACCCCATTTTTTAAAGAATTAAATAAAAAATATAAATTATGTAGGATTCTATTTTATATTAATAATATAGTAGTAATTGTTTAAAACAAAAAAATAAAAAAAATATAAAAAAATTAGAAGGAATAATAGAAATAATTTTTAAATAAATAAAAGAAAATGTAGTTGCATTTGATGATATTAAATTAGAAATAATTTACTTTGGAATAAAAAAATTAAAAAATAAATTAATTTTGTTAAATAAAACAGAAATCCAATTTGTTGAAACAATAAGATGGTTGGGAATAATTTTGAATGTTAAATTAAAATTTAAAACATATGTAAAAAACAGAATTGTAGTGGTAGAAAAAATATTTTATTATATTTAAAGTTTGATAAATATAGAAAGAGGATTAAATATAAAAGTTATAATATAATTGTATAAAAGTTATATTTGTTTTATTTCTGATTTTGAATTAGAAATTTAGTGGAAAAATTAAATATTATTAATTAGAAGTTTTAAACTTTTATAGAATAAAATGATTAGGAAAATTATAGGCAGATTTAAAACAATTTTAATAAATATATTGAAGGTTGAAGCTATAATTTTACTACTAGAAATTAGATTGAATGGAATATAAAGAAGATATGTATTAAGGGTATTTTTTCTAAATAAAAATTATCTAATTAAATTAAAGTTACTAAAAATAGTTCTCCTAGAGGAAATAAAAGAAATTGAAGAAAGTGATTTTAAATATTTGAAATAATTTAAAAATAAAAAAGAAAAAAAATTTAAATTTGAAAAAACAAAAATAAAAATGCTTTATAAAATTACTTTAGAATATGTTATGGTTAGAATTAATTTTCTAATTATATATAAAAATTGAAGAAATAAATTTGGAATTTGATCTCCTATGGTTAAAAACAAATATAAATTTTTAAATAAATGATTGTGTAAAAGAGTTGGAAGCAGAAAATTATAAGAATAGAAAAAAATATTTATTAAATTTTGAAAAGAAATTAATTATTTATTTTGATGGATTAATGCTGGAAAAAAACAATATAAAATCGACTGAAACTAAATATTATGGAGAAATAGATAATAAATTTATTTTTGAAGTTTCAAAAAATCTAGGTGATAAAATAGAAATTTATAATACAAAATTATTTATTATATATGAAGCTTTAAAATAAGCTAAATTAATAATAAAAAATAATTTTAAAATAA
>NW_011645712.1:0-7154 GCF_000225545.1 Orbilia oligospora ATCC 24927
GAATTTTTAAATATTTTGTATTTAAAACATTTAAAATAAACATTTAAATCGTTTAAAAGTACTTAAAATATAAGATAAATTAACATATTAAATTACTATATAAAAAAATTATATTATTATAAACTAAACTTAAGTAATAAAAAATTAAGATATTATAAATTATAAATCTATCTATAAAATTAAAAATCCACAAAATAATAGATTTAAATCCATCTATAAAATTAAAAGTCTATCAAATAATTATTTTAAATCTATCTATAAAATTAAAAGTCTATTAAAGAATTATTTATAAATCCATCATAAACTTTACAGTTTATTAAAAAAAAAAAAAAACCGCTCATTTTTATAATAAAACCACTCTGCTCTACCAAATTGCAGAATTCTAAAAATTAAGTCTAAACTGCTTTATCAATAAATTTAAATCTATTTAAAATCTCGAAAAACCGTTTTGTTCTGTAGTTTAGAGCAGAGCGATTGTAGATCAACCGCTCCATAGTAACACACTACATTCTGCTATATTTCTCAACTCTATATATTCAAATCTGTAACAAAGCAATCTCAGCATAATGAACTCCAAGCAGAAATCCAGGCGGCCGGAGGAGCCCTCAGAATGACCATAGGAAATATCCAAGCGATATTGTGGTTAAAAGAAAAACCACACAACGCAACACAAACCGCAGACCCAGAATAAGGAAGTATCCAGATCCAGACCTCGAAACTCGCAGTATAAGATTACAGTTATTATTTAAGTTCTAAGAATTCCAGATAGAAAAGCCCTTGCTCTTTTAACAACTTTTAGAAAGAGTACTTCGTTATATACACTCATTTACTATATAGAATCATGTACTATCCAATTTAGCACCCTATATCCCCAAATATCCAATTTAGACTTATCTCCTATCCAATTCAACACTCTATGTCCAATTGTCTAGTTTACAGACTTATCTCCTGTCCAGTTCAACACTCTATGTCCGATTATCCAGTTCACAGACTTATCTCCTATCCAGTTTACTTTATTATTTTTTTTGTCAATTATCTATTTAAACTACTAAATTCGCTATCATATATTTAAAAACCAAACAACAATTTAAGTATCAATCTATATTCACACTAATACACTACTCTTACCCTATAACATTTATATATTACCTTAATATCACAACTAAGCCATATACAATTTCTTACACTTTATTACTTTGCAACTCTATCAACTTAATACCCAAATATCAGCACCAGCCCTACCAAAAAGCGAATCCTCCAAGGGAAAAAACGCCAAAAAAGAAACTGCGATCGTCACCCTACCAGAATTTACCATTAAACAAACCAAAGCCATAATAACAGTCTTTGAACATTTCAGAAACAACATGCCCACAACAACCCCGATAACTATCCCAAACATCAAATTTCCAGATCCCAACCCCTTCAACAACACTAAGCCCCATGAATTACGAAATTTCTTAACCCAACTCAATAATAAATACGAAGAAGAAGCCACTAAATTTGCTACATCCAGAAAGAAGATTACATACGCCATCAGTCTTCTTAAAGAAAACCCAACAGAATTAACCTTCAATAAATATAACACCGATAATAAAAAATAAAACTAAGATACCTACACTGAGTTTACCACATAGCTCAAAAAAGCCTTCAAAGATCCTAACCCTACTAAAACCGCAGAACGAAAATTAAGAAACCTAAAACAAGCCAATAAACCCTTCTCTACTTACTTAACAGAATTCAGACATTTTATGGGATACCTGAATTACGATGATGCCGTCTAAATCGTTTACCTACGACATGGTTTATGCATCGAAATAAAAGAACTTTTGATTACCAAGGAAACGCTTCCTAAAGATTTCGATGATTTTGTTATTTTCTATCAACGCTTTGACAATAATTGGCGAACCTTGGATGCAAAAAAGAAATCTCGAAACCTAATGACTAAAAGATTCCAAAAAAAGAATACCCCGATTTTAGTACCAAAAGGACCAATAAAAACTGGCAATACTGGTCAGCTTTAGCAAATTTGGAAAAATAATTATTTCGGATTTGGACTTATAGATCAGTCTATTGGAAATATTTAAAAACGACTAACCCAAGAAGAAAAAGATTGATGTCGAGCTTAAAAGCTATACCTGTATTGTGGAAAAGGAGAACATTTTGTTAACAATTGTTTAAACAAAAGGTTTCAGGGAGGATTAACTTGATATATCCTCTACAATTCCTGTCTTACCAGAAATCAGAATATTTGAAGACTCACCCATGAGGATATTTAAAACAAAATAACATCCCTTTTAAGATACTACTCATAAGAAAATGCTAAGGAGGAACAGGGAAAAGAGCAAGCCTAACTGTGAGTTGTGATATACAACAAGGCAAAACCCAACTTGTTACTTCAAAAATTCCCTAGCCTCGAAGAATATTACGAATTTTTTTTGTATCCCAGAATCCATTTTCCTATTTAAACCCTAAAAAAACTGAAACACCATTTAAACCTTATACTAAAATCCCTATCATTTTATACCCCCATCCTCAGAAACCTGTTAAAACCCTTGTATATTTAAATAGTGGTAACACAGGAATATACATAAGTTACAAATTTACAATTGAGAATGATTTTTTATTTTATCCTAAGAAAATCTCTAAATCCATAAAATACTTCAATAAAACCAAAAAATCCGTTAAGAAAATAACTCAATTCAAAATAAAAATCCAAAACCATAAAAAAATCGTCAATACCGACATTGTTAATACCACCAAACCTTTAAACCTAGAAAAGCCATAACATAAAAAGCATAAAGTCCATATCGATTGAGAAAATAATCAAATACACATAAACTACTCACCCAAAATCACCATTATAAGCACAAAAACCTTCAAGAAAACCATAAAACAAAAACCTATCTTCACTATCTACAACCTAAAAAGAAAATAGAAACAAATCACATTTATCAATAACACAATCAAAATCAAAGAAACCACCAAACTTCCTAATAAATTCCAAGATCTTGCCAAAACTTTCTCGAAAAAGAAAGGAAACACCCTACCACCACAACAAAAAGAAAACATAAAAATCCCTATACCACCAGAAGCTCAGCCCATCTAAAAACCATTAAGACCAATAAACAAAAAACACCTCAAAATCCTCAAACCCTAAATAAAAGAAAATATAACTAAAGAATTCATTCAAAAGTCCAACAGCCCATAAAAAGCACCCATCTTATTCGTCCCTAAAAAAAATAACGGACTACAACTCTACATAAATTAAAGAAAACTCAATACCATCACCGTCAAAAATCAATACCCCTTACCACAAATCGATAAAACCCTAAATCAACTCAAAAAAGCCAAACACTTCACTCGACTAAATATCTATAACACCTATAATTGCATCAAAATAGTTGAAGAAAACAAAGAAAAAACAACCTTCCGCACCAGATATAAACACTTCAAGTTCCAAGTAATACATTTTAAATTAACAAACACCCCAGTTACCTTCCAAACCTACATTAACAAAACCTTACGACCCTTCCTAAACAAATTCTATATAATATACCTCAATGATATCTACATTTACAACAATTCAAAAGAAGAACACATCCACCATATAAAAAAAGTCATCAAAACACTACAGAAAGCAAGACTCTATATCAAACTCTCTAAATATAAATTCTTCACCAAAGAAACTAAATTCCTAAGATACATCGTTAAAAACAATAGAATCAAAATAAACCCTACTAAAATTCAAAACATACTCGACTAAAAAGAACCGAAAAAAAGACCTAAAACTATCAAAGAAGTACAATCTTTCCTAAAATTTACGAACTTTTATCGATGATTTATTAAAGACTATGCAAAAATAGCCAAACCTCTCTACGATTTAACCAAGAAAAATAGAATATTCCACTAAAGAAAAGAAGAAAAGAACACCTTTCAGACACTCCAACGAGCATTCTGCACCGAACCAATATTGAAACACTAAAATCCTACACTAAAAACACGAATAAAAACTAACACTTCAAACTTTATCTACGCCGCAATCCTTTCTTAAAAACATAATAACAATCTCTGGCACCCTATAACCTACAAGTCCAAAAAGATGACACCAACGGAACATAACTATAATATCCATAACAAAGAATTTCTATCAGTAATTCAAGCATTTAAAGAATAAAAACAATACCTAATAAGTGTCCATACTTAAATACACATCCTCACAAACCACAAAAACTTAGAATATTTCATAACCAAACAACACCTTAGACAAAAACAAGTAAGATGGATAAAGTTCCTATCTCGATTCGATTTTAAAATAACCTTCGTTCCCAAAAAAACCAACACCAAAACCGACACATTAACCAGAAGGTCGAAAAACCTCCCTCAAGAAGAAGAGGATAAGCGCATAAAAAATCGAATTAAAATATTGCTACCACCTGAAAAAATTCAATAAATTAATATCATAACAACGCAAGAAACCTAGCAAGTAGCAGTTCTTAAAGATTTCTATATCCAAGACATCATAAAAACCCTTAGAAAAGGAGACAAACAGCATTCTAAAATTGAAATATCAAAAATGAAAGAAGAACAAGACAAACTCTACCATAATAATAGAAAAATAGTACCCAATAATGAAAAAATCCGCGAGGAAATCTTGCAGCAACACCATAACCACTCTACAGTAGGACACCTAGGGAGAGTAAAAACGCTAAAACTAGTTTAAAGACAATATACATGGGTAAGGCTTCGAAAGGATGTTGATCGTTATGTTGACAACTACTATATCTGCAAACGAATTAAGGTGCTTAGGAATACACCCCAAGAATTACTGTAATTATTACAGATTGCAGAAAGAAACTGGTAAAACATCTCTTTTGACTTGATTATCGGATTATTGGAATCCAATGGATACGACGTAATCCTTATCACCGTGGATAAACTCTCCAAAATAATACATCTGATTTCGATAATGAAGAAATTTAATGTTAGAGAATTAGCCGGACTATTCCTTAGGGATATATGGAAATTACACGGATTACCTAAAGAAGTTATTTCAGACAGAGGAAAGAATTTTTTAGATGAATTTTGGGATGAAGTTAATAATTGTTTAAGGATCCACCACCAACTTAGTACTGTTTATCACCTCCAGATTGATGGACAAACCAAATGAATCAACTTTATAATAGAATAATACCTTAGAGTTTACGTTAATTATCAATAGGACGACTAGGTTGAATGGCTATTTCTAACTAAATATTCCTATAATAATAAGATATTCGATACCACTGGAATCTCTTTATTCGCTGTAAACTATAAATAGAACCCGGATACTTTTAAATTCCAAGGACTTAGAAAACTCTCTAGAAACCAAAAAACTGTAGGGTTTATATAGCAAATATTAGAATTACAAGAAGTCCTGCGTATGGAAATTAATCGTGTTGTATAGATACAACAAGAATAAGTAAATAAGCGTAGATGGCCATTACTTGATTATAAGGAAAAAGACCATATCTGGTTAGATATGTGGAATATTAAAATGGCACGATTTTGCTTAAAATTGTTTAATAAGATGGAGGGTCCATTTCAAATCCTTAAGTTTGTAGGAAAAAGAATATATAAGCTAAAACTTCTTTCTTCAATAAAAATCCACCCTGTCTTTTATATTAATTTGCTACACCCAGCACCAGATAACGCTTTTTTTAGTTAAAACCACGAAGAATGATTTTTACTAGTCACTGTTGACAACGAAGAAGAATACGAAGTTGAGAAAATCTTAGATTCGCGAATACACTACCGAAAACTCTAATACTTCCTTTAGTAAAAAGATTGGAACGAATTTATTTAGCAATTAGCATCTAATATTACTTATGCTTAGGAATTACTCAATGATTTTTATAAATTTTATCTTAATCGACTTGGTCCCTCCACTTGATATACTTAATTTTACCTCATTATTTTAGTATAACCCAGAAGAAATAAGCGAATTAATTAGGGTTTTTTAGTATTTAGACATTATCTAAGATTTATTCTCAACATTAGATTTTTTTGATATTTAGACACCAAAATTTATTTATATTAGTTTGTACAACGAAATCTGGAGGCTGCAAATTGAGCTGGCTTAAGTTCAGAAAGTTATGGGAAATTTTAGTTTAATTATCAAGAATTTACCGGAGTAGGTAACTAGTAATCAAATCCCTAACCCAGAAGAAGAAGTCTAGCCGAAAAATCCGCATTTAGAATTATTAGAAATTTTAAAACTAGAGATACTAGAAATACCAAAAAAAAACTAAAAAGAATTTTTTGAAAAACCTTTGAAAATTTTCGAGAAATTAGAATTTTTAGGAACTAAGCGTAAGAGTAGCTATAGAGGATTTATGCTACTTAAGATTAGTAAAAGATATCGATGTAGTAAAGGATCTACTATGATACTAGACCTTCGAATGGAGTATTGATGGGATGTTGATGCTAAAGGGGGGGATTCTGTAATAAAGCAATTTTAGTATAATGAACTTTAAGTAGAAATCCAGGCGGTTGGAGGAGCCCTCAGAATGACTATAGGAAATATCTAAGCGATATTGTGGTTGGAAGAAAAATTATACGACGCAACATAAACTGTAGATTTAGAATAAGGAAGTATCTAGATTTAGATTTCGAAACTTGTAGTACAAGATTATAGTTATTATTTAAGTTCTAAGGGTTCTAGATAGGAAAGCCTTTGTTTTCTTGGCAATTTTTAGAAAGAGTACTTTGCTATATATACTTGTTTATTATGTAGAATTATGTATTGTTTAGTTTAGTATTCTGTATTTTTGAATGTCTAGTTTAGATTTATCTCCTGTCTAGTTTAATACTTTATGTTTGATTGTCCAGTTTACAGACTTATTTTTTGTCCAGTTCAACACTCTATGTTCGATTGTTTAGTTCATAGACTTATTTTTTGTTTAGTTTATTTTGTTATTTCTTTTGTCAATTGTCTATTTAAACTGCTAAGTTCGTTGTTATGTATTTAGAAACCAAGCAATAATTTAAGTATCAATCTGTATTTATACTAGTATATTATTTTTGCCTTGTGACATTTGTGTATTACCTTGATATCACGACTAGGCCGTATACGATTTCTTACATTAATAAAAAAATATGTAATGAACAAATCCTAC
>NW_011645713.1:0-2585 GCF_000225545.1 Orbilia oligospora ATCC 24927
TAGAAATATTATTTTCTCTAAATTATTTTCTAAATTTCTTCTTCTTATTATATAAAAATTTATAAGATTATCTTATAAATTATTTTTATCTAAATTTTTGTTTAGATTTAACAATTCTTTTTTAAATTTGTCCTAATTTGTTTTATTTTAATTAAATTTATTAATTAATGTAAAATTATTTACTAAATTATTATTATTAAATTTTATTTTAATTGAGATAACTTTATAATTAGATCTTATATCCATCTCTTTATTTATTTTCTAACTAATAATTAATTCTTTTAAATTAAAAGTTACAAATAATAAATCTATAATTGAGAATTTTATTTTATTTTTCCTAATATAATAATATGTTGTTATACTTTTTCTATTTATTAATTATAAATTTTTATTTTTAATTAATTTAATTATTTTTTCTGATTTCAAATTAATTTTGATTTTAGATTCTATAATAAATAATATACATTAAAATCTCCAATTAATAATATTTTTTTTATACAGTATAAATTTATTTTATTATATAACCTATTTACTATATATTCACTATTTTATATATTTTAGCATTTTTCATTATAAATATTAAAAATTTTGATTTTTTTAAATTCTTTTAATTTTAAATCAATTATTTAGTAATTCTCATTATTTATTAAATTTTCTTTATTTAAAATTTTAAAAAATATATTTTTAAAAATAAATATTAATACCCTTATTCGATTTTTACAATTTTTTTAAAATTTGTAATAATTAACTAAAATTTCGGATGTATAATTGTATTATTTTTTTTTAAAACCCATAATTCTTATAAAAAAATTATTTCTGTTTTATTTAATACAAAATTTAACATAGATTACATTATATTTATCAATTTTTTATAATTATATTATATTATCCTTAAATCTTTTTTTTTATTTATTTTAAGATTTTTCTACTTTTTTATTTTTAAAACATTTAATATTATTAATTATATGTTCTTCTTCATAATTTATATATTTTATTTTTATATATATACAAAGTTTATATTTTTTTTAATATATATTACAATTATAATTTATTATTTTATATTTTTTTACACATATTCCACAGCTTAATTCATTTCTATATTTAATTGCATAATGTTTCTTTTTTTAACAGTTTGTACATTTGTTGTTTCTATTTAATTTTAAAAATTTTTCTATTTTTAATTTTTTTTTCTAAAAAATATATATCCTCTTTATTAAGTATATATGGTTTTTTCTTTTGTTTTTATTGTAATAACAATTAATAAGAAGTTTTTTTTATTTAATTTTTCTTTTCTAATTAGTTATTTTAGATTTTTAATTAATTTTATTACATTATTTGTTTCTATTTTTTTTTGAGGTTTTCCATATTATTTTTGTATTGTTCTATAAAAATTTCATGTATTATTAGAAAGTCTCATCTTTTGATAATAGATGATTTTTATATGTGTTTATCAATTTTAATAAATTTTTGATAGATATTTTCTTTATATTTAAAAAAATTTTTTTTTTATGTTTTTTTATGTATAATTAATATTAAATTGCTTTTTAAATTTAGAAAAATTCCAAAAATTATTATTTCTGAATTTTTAATTTTTTTATAAAAAATTTTGTTTATTTTTTTTCTAAAAACATTTGGTTTTTGTGTTAATAGAGTTATTATATTTCTTAGAATAATTAATCTCTTTTGATTAATTGTATTTTATTATTTTTAAACTTTTGGTTTTTGTGGGATTTCAACTTATTTTTATATTTTCTTTGATTTTTGTTGAGTTTATAATTTTTGTATTATTTTTATATATGACTTCTATAAGTTTTCGAATTCTAATATCTTCTTTTTTAAATTTTTTATTTCTTCTATTTTCTCTTTTAATAAGTTGTTTATTCTTTTTAATTCTAGAATTAAATTTTTTTTATTTAATTCTTCTTTATTAAGATTTACTGAAATTTATCGTTTTTGTCTTTTCTTATTGTTATTATTTTTAGGTAAATAGATATAATCTTAAGTTATTATTACTAATTTATCTAAAGATAAATTAGTAAGTATATTATCTATTATTATCAAATTAAATTATTTTAGTTTTAATTTGATTTTTAGCGAAAAATTTTTTTTTGTGTGGTAGATGATTGTAAAATTATTTGTTTTTTTGATTTTCTGTTTATTATTTATTAGTTTTTATTGTAATTTATTTTTCTAAATATTTTGATTCTATTTTCTTTGTTCTTCCAATTTATTTGATTTTTATTGCTTTTGGATATTCCGTTTAAAAGTTATGGGGGGGTTATTCCTATTAATTAAATTTATAAAAGTTTTAATATAATTGTATAAAAGCTGTGTTTGTTTAGTTTTTGATTATAAATCTGAAATATGATAAAAAAATCAAAATTAATAAAATATTTTAAAGGAATTTAAATTAATTTAAAATAAGATATTGAGGAAAATTACAGGTGTATTTAAAATAATTTTAATATACTTATTAGAGGTTGAGGTATTAATTTTACTATTAGAAATAAGATTAAACGGTATATAAAGATGATATGTTCTAAGATTTTTATATTTTAATAAAAATTATTTGATTAAAATAAGAA
>NW_011645714.1:0-2206 GCF_000225545.1 Orbilia oligospora ATCC 24927
GTTAAATATAAGAAGATTAAAGATTTAATAATAATTTTTTTAATAGGGTATTTAACTCTAAATTATGCGGCAAAACTAGGTGTGCGCGTAAAGTGGGTAGAACACGTTATAATATATCTTAATAATATTTATATTTATAGTAATTTAAAAAAATATATATATTTATTATATAAAAAAAATCATTAAAGTACTACAGAAAATAAAACTCTATATTAAACTTTTTAAATACAAATTCTTTACTAAAAAAACCAAATTTTTAGAATATATTATTAAAAGCAATAAAATTAAGATAAATTTTATTAAAATTTAAAATATATTTAATTAAAAAAAACTAAAAAAAAGACTTAAAATTATCAAAAAAATACAATTTCTTTTAGAATTTACAAACTTTTATCAATAATTTATTAAAAATTATATAAAAATAACCAAACCTTTTTATAATTTAACCAAAAAAAATAAAATATTCTATTAAGAAAAAAGAAAAAAAAACACTTTTTAAATACTTTAACAAATACTTTATATCAAACCAATACTACAATACTAAAATTTTATATTAAAAATATAAATAAAAATTAATATTTCAAATTTTATCTATATTGTAATTTTTTTTTAAAAATATAATAATGATTTTTAATACTCTATAGTTTATAAATTCAAAAAAATAATATTAATAAAATATAATTATAATATTTATAATAAAGAATTTTTATTAATAATTTAAATATTTAAAAAATAAAAACAATATCTAATGAGTATTTATATTCAAGTATATATTTTTATAAATTATAAAAATTTAAAAATATTTTATAATTAAACAATATTTTAAACAAAAATAAATAAAATAAATAAAATTTTTATTTTAATTTAACTTTAAAATAATCTTTATTTTTAAAAAAAACTAACATTAAAGTCAATATATTAACTAGAAAATCAAAAAACCTTCCTCAAAAAAAAAAGATAAATATATAAAAAATCAAATTAAAATATTATTATTATTTAAAAAAATTTAATAAATTAATATCATAATAATATAAAAAATTTAATAAACAATAATCTTTAAAAATTCCTATATCCAAAATATTATAAAAACTTTTAGAAAAGAAAATAAATAACATCCCAAAATTAAAATATTAAAAAAAAATAAGGCAAACTTTACTATAATAACAAAAAAATAATATCTGATAATAAAAAAATTTATAAAAAAATTTTATAATAACATTATAACTATCTTACAATAAAATATTTAAAAAAAATAAAAATATTAAAACTGGTTTAAAAATAATATATATAGATAAAACTTTAAAAAGATATTAATTATTATATTAATAATTACTACATTTATAAACAAATCAAAACATTTAGAAATATATCTTAAAAATTACTATAATTATTATAAATTATAAAAAAAAACTAATAAAATATTTTTTAACCTAATTACTGAATTATTAAAATTCAATAAATATAATACAATCTTTATTATTATAAATAAATTCTCTAAAATAATATATCTAATTTTAATAATAAAAAAATTTAATATTAAAAAATTAGTTAAATTATTCTTTAAAAATATATAAAAATTATATAAATTATTTAAAAAAAACTATTTTAAATAAAGAAAAAAACTTTTTAAATAAATTCTAAAATAAAGTTAATAATTATTTAAAAATTTACTACTAATCTAACACTACTTATTACTCCCAAACCAACGAATAAATTGAATAAATCAATTTTATAATAAAATAATATTTTAAAATTTACATTAATTATCAATAAAATAATTAAATTAAATAATTACTTCTAACTAAATATTTTTATAATAACAAAATATCCGACACTATTAAAATCTCCCCATTCACTGCAAACTATAAATGAAATTTAAATATTTTTAAATTCCAAAAATTTAAAAACCCTTTTAAAAACCAAAAGACCACAAAATTTATACAACAAATATCAAAATTACAAGAAATTCTATATATAAAAATCAATCACACCATACAAATACAACAAAAACAAACAAACAAACATAGACAACTATTATCTAACTACAAAAAAAAAACCATATCTAGCTAAATATACAAAACATCAAAATAACATAATCTTACCTAAAACTATCTAATAAAATAAAAAATCTATTTTAGATTCTTAAATTTATAAAAAAAATATATATATAAACTAAAATTTCTCTTTTTAATAAAAATCTATTTTA
>NW_011645715.1:0-2918 GCF_000225545.1 Orbilia oligospora ATCC 24927
TTTTGGGGTTATAAATAAAAATTATTTATACAAAAACATATTATAAATATTAAAACATTTAATTATAGAATATTAATTTTATAAAAAAAAGAAAATATTAAAAAAAAATTTAAAATAAAATAAAAATAATTTGATTATAATTATTTATTATTTAATAAAAATAATATAATTTTATTAAAAAAGTTTTTAAATAAAACAAATATTATATAAAAAAGTAATAAAAACTAAAAAGATAATTTATTTATAGAATAAAAAAATTTAGAAATTTAAAATAAGATTATAAAATTCTAGAAATAAATAATAAATTTTAAATATTATATTAAAGTAAATAAATAAGAATAGTAGATTTATAATATTATTCTTTTTATAAAAAGAAGAAAGATATAAGAAATAAAAAGAAAATTCTAAAACAAAAACAAAAACAAAAAATAAAAAATAATAATAAAAAGTATTTTTTATATTTTATTCTATTTTTCAATTTATTGTCTATTTTATATTTATATATAAAAATCAAATAAAGTACAAAAGTCATGTATTAGGACAATTTCTTCAAACCACCATAACCGAAAGGTTGCACGCGTGTATGATAAATAATAATAATAATAATATTCAAAAATATAGTTTCATATTAATAGTGTTGTCTAAATTTCTAAAAAAATAAATTAAATTCGAAATAACACTCAAACAAATCACTATTTTCGATATTTTCAAAAATTTCTTCATATTTGTTCTAATTTTTAGAATTTATAATCCAAAATTATTTATTAAAATTAAAATTAATACTTTTATAGTAATTCTTAAAGCTTGTTTACTATAGTTATATTTTAACAAAAAATAATATTTAGTTATTTATATTTCTTACAAATTTAATATTACTTAGTTATAATATATTATATATAATAAAAAATTTATGGCTATTATAAAAACTTATTAAAAATAATATATTTATTTTTAAACAAAAAACCCTTTATTATCCTTTTTAATTATAAAAATTTTATTTATTTTTTTATTATAAAAAAATTTAGTAGATGATAAATTTATTGGTAAAAACTTTTATATAAATACAATATAAAAATTATTTATTTTTAAAAAAAAGAAAACATACTCACCAATATTATTAATCAACAATTAAATTTAATAAAAAAAATAGAATTTAATAAAAATATTATTTTCAAATTATAAAAACATAATATTACTATTAATAAAGTTTTTAATTTTACGGAATATATTGTAGAAAATGAGCTCAAAGGAAAAATTATATAAAATTATTAATATAATGTTATTGTATGATAAATGTTAAAACAAGTTTAAGATTTTTCTCAATATTTTAAATTTTATAATAAAATTATTTTATTTCATAATATTTTTTATATTTTTTCGAAGAAATTTTAAATAGAAATTATTTTTTTAATATTATAATTCTTTTATTTACAATTATTTAAGAGTAGATTGTATTTAGGAATTTTTAATAAAATCGTATTATTAACTTAATATAAGAAAATATATTGAAAAATATATTAAAACTTATAATATATATTATTAAAATAAGCTTAATTAATATAAACCCTACAAAACTTTTTAATTTTACAATGTATTTTATATATTTTTAAAGTTATTACTTATGATTTTATTTAAGAAATATAATTTTTACGAGACTTACTTATTAATTTTATTTTTAATAAAATTTTAGTTATCATTTGCAAATTTTCGAAAATTATTATTTTTATATTATAGTATGAAAAATTCAAAATAACCAAATTTTAATATATTTTAATATATTTTTTTTTAAATACAAAATCTAATATAAATATATTTATAATTAAAATTAATTCTTTCAAAATAAATATTAATAATTAATTATAAATTAAATTAATATTAAATTAAATATTATTTTTAAAATATATTTTTAGACAAATAATACTTTAGAATATTTAATTTAGATTTTCGAAATATATCTCTAATATTTTATAAATTATGTATAAATAAATTGGATATTTTTCCTTTTTTTTGTTAAATTTGTATATAATATTTTGTAATACTCAACCACAAAGTTATTATTATATAAAGTTTTATATGAATGAACTTTAAAAGTTTTTTTACTTTTCTTCCAATTTAAAAAAATCATACCTGATGCTAAAAACATATAAAAAAAATAAAAAATTTTTATAATATTTTTAAAAAAAACCTTTAATTCTTTTAAAAATAAATAATTTATTATTATAATAAAAAATATCTAAAAATTCTTTTATTAAAACAAAAAAATAAAATATATCTACTTACACAAAATTTAAAAATTAAACATTTTAAAAAACTTAATTTTCAGAAATACAACCCTTATACAATCAAAAAATAATTGGATAAATACTAATATGAATTGGATATATCTAAATCCTCACAAATTTATTGTACATTTCATATTTCTTTTTTAGAACCTGCTTTACTTAAACTACAGAAAGACTTAGAAAATATGAAAATTAAATACAATAACTACACTGAATATAATATCAAAAAGATTCTCAAAAAACTCAATAAGAATAACAAATATTTTATTTAATAGTCTTTACTTTATAATCTAAAAGATGATTTTTAATAGCTAAAGAAAAATATTTTTCTAGAATTTATCTAATCTTATTTAAGATAACTCGAAATATTTACTTAGTAAAATAATGTAATATCAAAAAAAAACATAAACAATTTAAAAAAAATACCGATTAACAAAAAACAAAAATTATAATAACATTTATAACTTACATATATTTAACAATACCTTTTATCATAAATATATTTTTTTATATATTATTAATATAATTAATCTAAATTAGTCTTTTTAGTTTTCTAATATTAAAAAAATTTACCTAAAATTTTTCGTTAAACAAACCATATTAATAAAAAGATACATAATAAACAAATCCTCCTAG
>NW_011645716.1:0-9175 GCF_000225545.1 Orbilia oligospora ATCC 24927
TTAATAAAATATAAAAAACTAATATAAATAATAATAAAATATAAAATTAATAAAATACAAAGAATTAATATAAATAATAATAAAATATAAAATTAATAAAATATAAAAAATTAATATAAATAGTAATAAAATATATATAAATTTATTTATATTTATAAATTATTAATAAAAAATTAAAAATAATAAACCATAAAAAAAAATATATTTATAATATTTATAAAATTTAGTAATATCTATAATAATTAATTAATTTTTATACAAAGAATAATTCTGTGAGCAAAGCAGGAGCAGGAAACAGAAGCATGTTTGTCGCGCCAAGACATATTTCCTAATCGGGTTAGTCAATATGGCTGGGTCGTGACATCTAGATTGTGCCTTGTATTAACTAAAAAACTACATTTCTGCTTCCTAACTTCCTCTACTATCCTGTTTCTCCATTTCTCCGCTTTTTTGGTTTTCTGTGTAATAATGTGTAATATATTTTCCATATCTTAACACTTAAATTATCTTGTACCATAAACAACCCCTATAATATGATATAAACTTTCAATTACAATACTTAATTTGATATAGAGTAATGATTAACATAAGTAATTATATAATTTACAAAATCAAAAAAAGGAAAGATCTTTAAAACTAAAAAGAGAAAGAAGATATAAAATTAAACCAAGACAAATAGATCTATTATTGATTGATAAACTATTGACTAAGATAGTTATTATTTGGTTTTAAGGTTTTTAACCTATTATCCCGTAGTGATATGATCTGTGATCTAAAACAAGTATTATAACTACTTCTACGTCACCTTACGTCACCTACAATAAATAATTAAATATATATAAAACTAATATTACACAAAACTAACACTGCAGTATTATTCAAATTCTCAACCAATAACTCTACCTTCTAGAATTTCTTATTTCTCTAATTATTAAATTAAATACACAATATTACTAATTTTGATTTTGAAGTATGCCTAACCCCCTCTAACTTGCTAGATGTATTCCTAAATTTTATTAATTTGTAGTAAACTAGCACAGCGTTTAATCATTAAGTTTAGTTTTGAAGACTTTTTCACACAGATATGTTATGGAAGAAATCATATAATATTTTATAACAACCCAAAATGATTCAGAAAACTAACTAAATAAATTAAATCAAAACAATATCATAAAAATAAGATAATACCATTATACTGCATTATAAATGAACTAAATTCTACAATATCAAGTAACAGAGTTTGGGTTTTTATCCATCTCGTTTTACTAAATAGCCAAAACGAGCATAAACAATACCACAACCATCCTACACAACCTAATCTACTCCTCATGCATGCACAAAACAAATTTTACCCCACAAGATGTAAAGTGATTTAGCTTCAATAAAGCCAGCATCCCGCACCTACAATAACACCTTGATACCCCAGTATAAACAATTTATAAAAGTATACAAAACCGGGTTTACATAAAATTAAAACTATACTATATGATATAGATTATTAATTATATAGATATTACTCTTTTTCAAGTTTTTTCATAAGATAATTGTAAATAATTGTAATCACCTCGGTCATTGCTTTAGCCGTCACTTTTTTTTTATAATTTTAACAATGTTCATATCAGCCTTGTGATATACATCTATTGGGTATTATTTTATAGTAAAAACAACTTGTATAAAAAAAAAAAAAAGGTTTGTTATATAAGTTAAATTTATATGGTTATATGGGTGGAGAGCAAATATTTGGCTTGCAACTTATGCAACCAGGTCTAGGTTATTAATAATCCTAAGAGAAAAAAAATGTTAAGATGGTGTTAGGGTGGCTTTTTTTCTTTATATACTACTAGTAGTTAATTTATGTATATGACCCCTTACTTCCATCTATTGTTTATGAATATACAATTAGGAATGCCAGCATTTTTTGATGCAGACCATTTACATAAATATATACGGTTAAGGATATATCAATATTGACAATTTTAATTAGGTAATAATAACTATAAAGTTAAGAAAATTACGTACTAATAAAGAAAGAAAATATCTTTTATTAAAAAACTTTAGAGATGAATTATGAAAAAAACTTACAAATTGAATTGTATGTTTAATCTTTCATTATATAGGAAAATAACAATAAAAATTGTTGGCTATACCAACCCTCCACCTAACATTAACTTAATTTCTTTATTAAGTTAAAGTCCAAATCAAAATCGTAGTTATTAATTTCTACCTATTTTGATCTCCCAAAGTTCTCTATCCAAGCTAATTTTTACTCTTTTCACCATAGCCGTTTTCGTTAACTCCATCCGCTACAATAATCTCCCATCTCTTAAAAAAGTGAATATTTGCCAAGTTTGTATTCTCTATACTCGTCTTATCTGCAATGCTAATGACCTTGAATGATTGTACAAGCCACATCTATTGAAGATATTATTAATAATCCCATCCATAATGTTTTCCTCAACCACAGCATTAATGTTGCCTTCTGCTTCTATCTCCAACACCACCACCACACCATCAGTGTTGATGAAGCTATTATCAAGGTTAATGGTACTGCGCACTTAATAAATGATCAAACCATTAAGGATATTATCTTTTTTGGGAATAAGGTTGTTCCAACGACTTAAATAACTTCTGATAGTAAGGTAATCCCAATAAAACTCGCTATTATTCCTACCAAATATATTCTATTTAATATTACATAATTTAATTTTTTCACTAACATTGACTTTTTTACAAAGACCACTACGTTTGCCCCAATGTCTGCCTTTCTTTCGGAATTTTTTTCCGTTTTTGTCTTGAATGGATGCGACAGTCTATTCGGTATTGATACCATAGCCAAAAATGCTTGGTCTGAGATTAAGATTGGTGATGCAAACATTATAGTATATAGCAACAAAAGCGAGGACTATAATTAAAAAAAGTTCATCTCTGTTGCGTTAGCTTTTAATAGGAAAAAGCTTAAATTCAGAATGCACAGCAAATACAACAAAAAATATAAATATACCTTAAAGTCAAAGGGCCGTTAATGTTACTAAAGTTTATTAAAGTGTTTTATTTCGCCTTATTAACACAAAAATTACCTACTTATCTACACTCAACTATAACAACATCAGAAAATTTTAAATTCTTTGTTAATATTCTTTTTGTCAACATCTTTTATATACCGCATTAAACCACAATTCTAGTATACATTAGTCTAATTGTGTAAAATAAAGATGTTCAGAGATTATTAAACAATTTTTTTAAAAATAGATTTTATCCTTTTTTTACCACCGTTCGTATCAGTAATAAAACCTTAAGAAAAGAATTGTTCTTAGTTGTAAAATCATAATTTAGTTTTCTAGAGTTAATTGGGGCTTGCTACTGTAAATACAATAACTAGCACTATTATTATCCATACGCCCATATTAAATTATTAGAATGCACATATAAAATCAAATATATTTCTGATCTATTCTCCAATATCTATGAAAATGTTGTAAAATTTTAAAATTAATATTTAACAAGGTTAGTTAAATTGTTGTGCCTTAGCTGTATAAAACTTTGCTTTTCAACATATATAAATATACTTAGTAATTAAAACTACTCTTTTATTTAAAGTTAATTATGTAACATCTGTTAACTAACAAAATAACTATATTATTCTACCAATCAATATATATATTACCGTAGTTACTTAAATACTTCTTTAGTTTTACTACTTCCTTACATTCAACATTTCTCTTTAGATTTGCTGTTCTTTTTATTTTTACGTAAGGTTTGAATATATAAAGATTAAGTTCTATATTGTAACACCTAATTATTTTATTATTCAAATTTTTTTTTTAATATCAATTACGTCATAAACTTCCATAACGAATAACCCAAGATACCAAATAATATCGACTTCAATGGTAAATAACTGTTTACCCTAATTCTCGATGGTAAAAGCTTTTTCTAAAAAGTTTAAAATATCAAACTACTTATTCAAAAAATTAAAGAAAAGCTCGGCGTCCATGTGATTAATATCCCAATAATCTACAAAAGTTTTAATAATTACATGAAGACACCTTTTGTTTACAACCTTTATAAAATCTAATTTCCATAACTAAGCTCTAATATTAAATTGACATACAAAATTTCTATCTTAAATTATCAAATAAGCAGGATATCGTAGCACGTCTAGCTTGTAACAATATTAATATACCCGACTACGATGGCTTTCCAATTAATGTACAAATTCTAGAGATCAAATTCGAAGTAACAACATACAAGCTCTTGCGTTCAAAACATAATATTTTAACCTCCTACCTATTTTACCACCATATCCCAATACAGCACTCTAGCCTTAAACTTAATCATCCTCAAGATATCGCCAGTCATTGCTTACTCTTATTTAAAAAAGTAGAAAGAGAGAATAATATATTTAACCTTAGCCTAGTTTACCAGGTATATGCCTACCATTACCAAATTTATTCTACTAAATTTAATTAAACTATACCAATTTTCTTTCTAGGAATATCTTCTTACCCAGATAGTTTGTATCTGTACGTCATTATTTAATTTTAATCTTCTTTTTGATTTCGTCGCTACTTAGCTCCGCAAACGCTTCTTTAAACAGAAGCCCAAATCTCTTCTAGTCTTTGTTACTCCTATACGTAAATTTTATATTGTTTTTTTCACCTCTAAAATCAAAGCTACGATTAAGAACATAAACAACATAATAGGGTGGAAGGATAACAATAACATCATCAACTTTGCTGCAACCGTGGTTAAAATATCTTTTTTGCATTTTATTTCATACATCATACCTGCAGATAATAAAGAAGAAGATATCTCTTATTTATATCATCTTATTCTCGAACACAGCAATTTTAACATTCACAACATATCTATTACAATAAATACAAATAACCAACCCCTCATAATATCTGTATATGACTAGAAAACTAAATACGTTGTTTTAGCTATCTTATCTAATCCTTTAATAGCCATATAAATCAATCTAGTGACAAATAAAAATACCACCCCTTCAATTATTCACATACCTAACAACGCCACTCCAAATAACCATAAGCAATATACCACATAAGTAAGGCAATATTTCAAAATACGTCCTTTCTATTCAAATAAATCATCTTTTTTTAATACATAAAACAATAAAAAAATAATAACTACCTTTTTCTTACCACATAGAAACTCTTCAAATAAGCATCTAATTACAAACATACAATCCAGACAGAAAAAGATACACATCACCTTTGATTTACATTACAAAACTAACGAAATAACAATCCAAAAAGATATTTTAATAATCTAAAAACTTAAACTAAGAAAAAAATAAAAAAACTTAAATTTAATTCACTACAAACTATTTATTCTAACTAATTAACATTACTATTTATACATTTATTCTGATTAACTAGAGTGTACAAATATTAACAAACATCTATTAAAAAGCTATAACAATAAAAAACCAAAAAACCAAATACCAATCTCTACCCATGTAAGATCTAGCATATACAATACTATAACATTATCACTCTAATCTATCACACATAAATGCACTAACACACACAATCATATTATATCACACAACCTTCTACCTCATATTTATTAACATATTTCGCTTTACATACCTTACAAGTCTTTTTTGTGTATTGTCTCCATTATGCATCACCTCCTCATAATACTCACACAATAAATCCTATTAATACAATTTTCCATCAAACATTATAACTTATAGTTTGTAGGCATTTTCTTTACACAAAAACGCATTTCTATTTCCCGTACTCAACTACTCGTATATTCACTCACATATAATAACTCCCTCTTAACACAACAATTTAACAAAGTCAAAAATTATCAAATACAAAACTTCATAAAAAATACACAAAAGTATTCTATTTAACACAACATAAATCAAATATAGCGAACTTCCAAGGCCTAAATAAATTACAACCCGAAATTCAATCCACCCTCAAAAAGATTAGATCTCAATTAGAAAAGCAACTTAAAAGTACACCAAATCAAAAATAAATCCCTCAACTCACACAACAACCTAAAAGAAATCCTTCAACTCTTTTTTAACTCGTATATCAAAAGAACATAAATATTATTCTACGAGTTCTAAAATCTAGATTTAAGTACTTCCTTATTTTAAATATATAAATTGTATTACATCATATAGTTTTTCTTCCAACCACAGTATTACCTAAATATTTCCTATAATCATTCTGAGGACTCCTCCGGCCACCTAAATTTCTACTTAAAGTTCATTATGCTATAATTACTTTATTAATTTATTAAAAATTTTAATATAAAGCAGCACTCATACTATCTGATAATAACAATCCTAACAATTCGTATAAAAATCTAGACTATCAAAGTATAGATATATTTATAGAAATTTAGAATAAACCTTCAATTAAAAGTAACAATAGTATAAAAAAAAAGAAACTTATAGGTAATGTTCCATTTAAATAACTAAATAATACCATTAATACCTTAAATCTAATTAAAAAGAGTTTAAATACTATTAATCTGATTCCCAGAAACATGATGTCATGGTGCCACACTCTTATAGACAGTGGCTGGAGAAGCTTCTTGGGTATAATCACTATAAAAGCTTCCCAGGACAGGCCTGTTCTAGAGAATAGAAGATTCGTACGTGAGGAAAATCCCGATCGCGAATTTTCGGACCAAATTCATCATTATGACATGATCCGCATTAACTACTTTTCTCCACAATAGGATGGTTTCGGTCGCTTGCGAATCAGTGACGATCCTGATCGGAAGATAGCGCTAGCGCCACTTCCATCTACATGCATCTGCGATTGTGACGTGCAACGTACGCTACCTGTCAAAAGTTTAGGACGTCTAGCTGTGTTATATTATCTTGTCGTCACTTGATTGGACGTGAAGATGCAGAGCAAGCGCTATGGAAGATTCCTCTTGCATTGTTGCAGATTTAAGGGGAAGTTTTAAACGAATGCAGGGCCAAGGCAAGGCTCGGTTGCCAAGTTTTTAGTCTGACCGGGGTTCCAACGATAGTGGGGCCTGCGTCATGTCTGCTTATCAATATCCACGGAAGGCACAAAGGCAGGCTCCACAACTTCAGAGTCTCCTCGGGTTCTGGTACTACATCTCGGCCCGCAAATATGCAGCCTGCGCAGCCTGCCGTCATTAGAATGCGTTGCATTTGTTTCTCTGGCATCGGAGTCGACGCCTACTCTAACATTATCACTACTTTCTGTGGTTGCCTTTTTAAGATGACTCCTACCTGGACTGCATAAGGACAGGTTCTGTGTCTATAAGAATAGTGGCATTCGTCCATGCCCTGATGTTCTTTCTGTATCTTTGACCAACTTTTACCATTACACAGGAGGAGTTAGGAGGCTAGGCTAGCATCCCGGGGACAGAAAAAGAGAGCAAAAATCGAATCGCGTGGCAAAACTAGATACATCAAAACGCTGTAATCTCCTGAGTGATTGAAGCCCTGCCTTCGAGAATTAATGTCTTTGTACTATCCTCATCCCAATGGGGATGCCGGCGGGTGTAAGACTTTGGGATTTGCCAGGTATTTTTAATTTGCGACACCGTGAACAGTTCAAATAACTAACTAACTGGTGCTGTTGCTCCCACCTGCGTGCGGTACTCTATTTACCAGTCCCATGACCACTGTCATCATTCCCCTCCAGCACAAACCGCTGGGCATGGCTTAACAACTGGCTCCAGCATTTGATTAATATAAAGATATCTTGCCATTCTCACTGCCTGGCAGATTCGATCCAATTTGATTCGAGTCTACTAGTATCTATAAATATATCTACCGCAGTAACGTGCGTCCTCAAGCACCTCTGTGAGAAGAAGAAGATGAAGTAGTAATTGCGCGCCTGGACTCTGATTCGGAGGAGAGGAGTGATTAATAATTCACATGGAAAAAGTGAGCGCCTTGTTACTAACTGATTTTAACCCGATCCGCCGAAAAATGTTGGAACTTTTTGTTACTCCCGCTAGTAGAGAAGTATGTATGTGAGAGTGGAGGAAACTGTTTGGATAGAGATTTTAACAACAATAAGAGTAGAGAGCTAATCAATATTGTATTTGAGCTGACTGATGAGGATGTAAGAAAGACCGTCATTTATTCAGGGTGAAAACGACTGAACTAAATACATGATGTTTCTTTATAAGTACGAGTGACATCTTGATATGGTCCCTATCGTTGTGTCAGTATATGATATGGTGATATGGTCTATATCGACCTATCGGTCACGTAATACAGGACAGAATAAGATGGGCGCTGAAGTAGGTAAGCATACAGGAAAGATTGTGCGGATTCAGTGATAAACATGAGTGTTATTATTTCTGTGCGTAGGCGTGGGGCTGCTGTTGGTTATGGCTTCAAATCTGGCGGGTAGTTGGGAACCTGGCCAGCCAATCAGCGTCCGCTTGGTGTCCGGAACAGGCAATCGCCACTCTCAACACCTCAACTCAACACTCCCACACAAAGCACCCCCCGCTGTTGTAGCTGTGCGGACGACTAGCCGCAGCCAGCTTGCCAGCTCCTGAACCTCTGACACTGCGCGCACATACCAAATTTTAAAATTTCAAAACTCATTCTTCACTGCCGTGCATATAAAATGGTCCCTGGATCTGAACTTTGTATTTTTCTGCTTTATCTTATTTTATTCTTTTTGTTCCACCATCTCTTACAAAGTTCCGGCCTTCTTTCTCCAGCAATCGACTGTACCCTTCCGTCTAACCTTTGGGGACTTCAACTTCAAATCAAAAACAATGGAGACCACTTCGGCGTCTTCCTCTCACTCAAATGCTAGCCGGAAGGCGACCTCCGAGAAACCTCATATTACAGAGCTTGTACGTTCCTATAACTTTTCACCGTCTCTTAAGCTGGGTTCAATAAGACGCAGCCGGAACTAATAAATATATCCCCTAGCCGATGACATGGACAAACTGGTGGAAGCATGCTGATTGGCTCAACGTATACTTCATCGTCATAATCCCGTTGATCGGGTGCTGCTGGGCCTGGTTTACCCCGTTGCAGACAAAGACAGCTATCTGGGCCATCATCTATTATTTCAACACCGGTATCGGCATTACCGCTGGTTACCACCGACTGTGGGCCCATACGTCTTACTCTGCAACCCTGCCATTGAAGATCTACCTTGCAGTCGTCGGT
>NW_011645716.1:9730-31897 GCF_000225545.1 Orbilia oligospora ATCC 24927
ACGAAATGGGCCATATGGACTTGGAAGCAGCTCGGCCTTGCTTATGACCTCAAACGGTTCAAGTCTAACGAGATCGAGAAAGGTCGACTTCAACAGATGCAAAAGAAACTGGACAGAATCCGTGCCAAACTCGATTGGGGTATCCCTCTTGAGCAGCTTCCAGTCATCGAGTTTGGAGACTTCCAGGAACATGCTCGCAACGGAAAAGCACTCATCGCGGTCGCTGGTGTCATTCATGACGTCAGTGATTTCATCAAAGATCATCCAGGTGGCAAGGCTATGATTAAATCTGGAATTGGAAAGGACGCAACTGCTATGTTCAACGGTGGTGTCTACAACCACTCCAACGCTGCCCACAACCTGCTTTCTACCATGAGAATCGGTGTCATCCGTGGAGGTTGCGAAATTGAAATATGGAAGCAGGCCCAGAGATAGAACAAGGACATTTTGGTAAGCCCTGCCAATCCCCAATGTCACATTATGGTCCACATGCTGACATTACCCCGGCCGCCGATAGGTTTGTTGATACTGATGTTGCAACGTGGATGCATTATGTTGATGCATGATGTTGATGAAAGGTGGAGGTTTTGTTTTGAGTTGTTGTGTTGGAGTTTTGCCTGGTCCCCCACCACGATGGCTAGGCCTCGACTCTATTTCTGAGTCTAGTTTCTATTTCTTCTTCCACTTTTTCACCCTGTTTCCTTGAGTTTCTAAATACTGTTTCTGAATTCCGCTGGAAGAACGAACTGCTATAGTAGGTAAAAAGCGCCAATTGAGCGATAGTTCTATTAGTACTAAGCCAGTATCACGTCTCACAAGCCACTGTAGCAACCCTATGCAGCGGTTGTAGAGAAATGCTCGAAGTGGCTCATCAGAACGGACTAAATCCACTTAGGAAGTGTATCGAGGTGGAGAGGGGAGCTGGAACACAGTTAGCAATCGAGCCCCCGAAGTTGCGCCTTAGGCAGGTACCTGTGATACTTTCCCGGATGTGGGGTCTCTGATATCCGCCACTTAATTTTATCCGTATGCTCTTACAATTCAAAACTCTATTCGCTATGCACGGGACCTTTTGAATTCTGATATTCAGCAAATGTACTATGATTGATTTGGTGCGTGCCGCGAAGGTTGCGCTGTAATTAAAACACCTCGTTTCCGTTTTGGGGGTCTTCTCACTTACTGCTTTGGTACTAGTGCAAATATTCATTCTTATTGCAGCCTAGCGCATTACCTGGCACCTGGGTGACAGAAAAAAGAGAGCAAAGATCTTGTGCCAAGGCCAATTCTCACACTATAATTTTCTTGCTCTCTTTTTTCTGTCACCCGGGTGCCTGGCTACTTTCGAGGCAATCTTTGTTGCTTCGTAATACCACTCAACACAAGTATCGTTTTCAAAGTTGGCTTTCATTAGATGTGCTGTGCAGGCCCACTCAAGTGATGTCGAAATCAGCTGTCTTTCATAATGCATAGTAAGACCGAATCACATTAGTTGCAAATATATAACTGTCATCGTTGGAGGACCATATTCTCACTCTACCAAAGGGCCATGTAAAAAGTAATAGCGAGTGGAATTGCTCGCATCCTATTCGTATAAGCTATTATGATACTTCATTCTTAAAGCATCACTTATGCTTCTTAGTATAAAAGATTCAATTTCTGCGAAGGATATTTCTCCCTTTGCCTACCGGTTGGGAATGGGGGGGTGGGGAAAGTGAACCTAAGGCGATGAGAAGGCTCGCGGCTGAGAATGAGATAGAATTTAGCATTGATCAATTGCTAATAAATTGGTTTATGCTTCCATGCCTGTCTCCTTGGAGTTGTGGTACACAATATTATGGAATAATCATGATTAAAGGTTTTGGTGAACTTACCTAATTGCCTAGCTGCAATTTCTTAATTGAGAGGAGCTTGCTGTAGTATTAAAGCAACACCCCTGGAAAAAAATCACAACTTTAAATAATAGGATTCGCTCTACTTTCTGCACATGGTTGAACAGCCTAATGCGCCTATGCAAGGCGACGATGAGGTTGCAAAGGCGATCTGAACCACTTACAAAACCGGCACGATCCTCATCTGGGTAGTATTTACAATGTAAACATTGGTAGAAATTGAATTCCAGCTGGAAGATGGAGCGGCGCAGCTAAGGTGTATCGGACAGTCAGTATAATAGGAAAAGCTGGCACCGGCACGAAGTTTGCAAAAAAAAGATCGATATCGGGTACTAGCACATAGGCCTTACGGGTTCGCCAATGGTTAAATATTGCTTCGCGAGTTTGAGGGATTATGAGATATTGGGTAATACATATCTTGGAAAACACCGAAGCATAGCAGTCCTCCAGGCCAATTTATTTTGCTCTCAATTTTTATACAAAAGTCATCCCGTTCCTAAGACTAAACATACGCCAAAAACTATATTTACAGGATTCATAATAGATACGGGATTTAGAACTGTTAGTAATGATTCTTACAAGGGTGTAGTTGAATAATGATGAGGCTTAGGCGGGGAAACATAATATTGAGGATTTTCAATATATTTAAATATTAGAGATAATAACAAGTACACAGCTAAAATTTGTAAATACACAAAAGAATAAAAAAACGATGAAGACAGACTATTAATAAAGCTATAATACTCTATTAAAATTAAACTGTTTTAAATGAAAATGATTACAAATTATTAAAAAAAAAGCAAGTTTAATTAATTCTTTAAGAAAAATGAATGAAGAATAAATTATTCTAATTTTATTCAATTGTCGATAGTTTTGATAAAATTATAAACCCTCAGGGATTATACTCAAGCTAATAGTTATTTTAAAAATAATAGTAAAAGATGAGAGTAAGGATCTCAATGCAAAGAAATGGGGGGCCATGATATTGGTGGATCGTTGGTAGAGGTAAGCTTGAATAGTTTTGCTCTAAGTATTGAACTATGCCAGAAGGCTTCCTTTTACACTTATCCAGTTGGCCCTCAGCTGCACGCATGTGCTGTGGGGTGTCGAACCTGCTGAAAGGGAACTTATCCCATGACCTATCACTTTTCACAGGATCCTTGTGTACCAACGGTGGATGATTGGGATTTAGAAATTAGGAGTATGCTGTCGTAAACCAGCCAGTCTCTGCCCGAAATCGGGATTATAGAACTCCTTCCTGTTATTTCCCTATCTATATCGACATGATGCTGTGTAGTTACTCAAGTGGAGTTAACTAATGGGATCGAAATCTCTATTCTTAGAGCCGCCGACCCATCCGGAGGGTGTTACTGGAAGTATGTGGTTCCTATGGTCATGGGGAATATTAGAATAAAAATTAATCGGCTTCCATACACAAGAGGTTACGGCAGTACCGAAACCGTTCATAACTGATATTTTTCTGCGGGAGAGCTTTTAACCCGTTTATGTTTCGAACGTTTCGGGGCCCTCTTCAGTGTACTGGCGGAAATGTGCGAGGCTATCTCTTCCTTTCCTTTTATCTTCTCGTTATGCTAGTCTTGGGGACTCCAAGCATGATCGTTCTGAGTGGCTACTGACCCTATGACGCTCTCTAATATGTATCTTCAATTTCTTCCCTGTCAGAAAGGACTTCAAGCAATGTCCACATCTCGGAAGCTGGAAAATGTATTGCTCATAATAAAAGCAAATTTATCTCTACTTCCTTTGGAATACTATTTATTAACCAGTATCCGTCTTAAATATTTCTTTAAAACTAACTATTTATTACTATTAACATTAATTTTAATATTATAATATATAATATAATTAGCTGCCTTTAGTACTTCTACCAAAAGATATATACATTTGAAATTGTATTTAATGATATTTTGAATAGCAACCTGATTAATCATGTCTAAAATTCTGTTAAACAGTCGATAGGATTTGATTTCCTAAGACTATTAAAGCGACATATTGGCACAATCGTAATTGCAACTTCCCCTTCTCTTGCTTCTAACCTGTATCGAGGAAGATGGATCAGACAGCTTGTATGGCTTGTCCTTGGCTTAACTAGGTTCGGAGGAGGTCAGACTTTAGCAAATAAAGAAGATATCACATATACAGAACTTCCAAGTGGATCATTCTTACCAATATACAAAGTCGCAAATTTCTGTACATTAGGGGGAATGCTGCGTGTTGAGCCGACCCATCTCTACGATGACAGACATGCGAGCTCCAAAGCACAAACAGGCAAGGATGGTGACGTCAGTCTGCGACTATAACGCCTTCTCCCACCATTTGCACAACCCCGAACTTCCAAATCCACGATTTCTTCGGTCTACATAACTCGGATTCCAAATTTGGCACAGCCTGGTATCTTCCAGAATAGCGGCTACAGATCTGGGACGTATTATAGCACCCATACATAATGGTATATACTCTGTTCTTGGGCCTACAAAGCATGCATAGAGGCTAACCCTTCAACTCGGTGAATGTAGCTTAGAGATAAAGAGGCAAAAGAGGGCGAAAATGGTACAAAATATCCCAATTCTACTACAGTTACCCGTACATAAAGGCGTCTACTAATACAGTTTCCTACTTTCTGAATAGGCTCCATCTATTCCGTCTCCGGGTACGTGGAAAGCGCTAGTCTATCAGAGACGGTATTATGAGGTAAAGGGCCAGTACTGACTGAATAAGCAGGCCTGTCATAGTCGCGGAGAACATGATCGGATGTGCTATGTACGAGCTTGTATGCCACTATTACTGCCATGCACTCAACTGGGGATGGAATGAAGGGCTAATAGGCAGTCTAGGTACGAGTTGGACACGACTGTTTGATGGGCGAAGTCATTAGGATAGAAGCGGACAAGGCGACCATCCAGGTTTACGAGGAGACTGGTATGTTCTGTCGAATGTCCATATCCGTGATATGGGTTGCTGATGGTCGCTACCGAGACAGCCGGTGTCACTGTCGGCGATCCAGTGCTGAGAACCGGAAAGCCACTATCCGTCGAACTCGGTCCTGGGTTAATGGAAAACATCTACGACGGTATTCAACGTCCGTTAAAGGCTATTCAAAAGCAATCCGACAGCATCTATATTCCCCGTGGTATCGACGTTGCGGCTTTGGATCGTGAAAGTCAATGGGGATTCGATCCGATAAAAATGAAGGTAGGAGATCATATCACTGGAGGAGACTTCTACGCTGTCGTACACGAAAACTCGTTAATGAACGAACATAACATCCTTCTACCCCCTCGTGCTCGCGGTACTATCACTTGGATCGCAGAAAAGGGAAATTATAATGTTACGGATAAGGTTTTGGAGGTTGAGTTTGATGGCAAGAAACAGTCGTACCCGATGATGCACACCTGGCCCGTCCGTGTCCCTCGCCCGGTGGCGGAGCGACAGCAGGCGGATTATCCATTGTTCACCGGACAGAGGGTTTTGGATGCACTGTTTCCGTCCGTGCAGGGTGGTACGACGGCTATCCCTGGCGCTTTCGGATGTGGAAAGACCGTGATTAGTCAGTCATTAAGTAAATTCTCAAATACCGATGGTATCATCTATGTTGGGTGCGGTGAGAGAGGAAACGAGATGGCGGAAGTCTTGAAGGAGTTCCCAGAGGTAAGTCGATGCTCATCATTTGGTGGCTCGCGTAAACTGTTGTTGACTTAATGCAGCTTTCTATCGAGGTCAAGGGACGTAAAGAGCAAATCATGAAGCGAACAACCCTTGTCGCCAATACCTCCAATATGCCTGTCGCAGCCCGTGAGGCTTCCATCTATACGGGTATCACTCTCGCGGAATACTTCCGTGACCAAGGCAAGGACGTGGCAGTGATTGCAGACTCGTCCTCCCGCTGGGCCGAAGCTCTTCGTGAAATCTCTGGTCGTTTGGGTGAAATGCCTGCAGATCAGGGTTTCCCAGCTTACCTCGGTTCCAAGTTAGCCAGTTTCTACGAACGTGCTGGTAAAGTCAAGTGTCTCGGAAGTCCGAACCGAAGTGGATCTGTATCTATTGTTGGCGCCGTCAGTCCTCCGGGTGGTGATTTCTCGGATCCAGTCACTTCGTCGACTTTAGGTATCGTGCAGGTCTTTTGGGGTCTCGACAAGCGTTTGGCTCAGAGAAAACATTTCCCATCTGTGAACACCAGTCTTTCGTACAGCAAGTACGCCGGTATCTTGGACAAATACTACGAGAAACAATACCCAGACTTCCCCAAATACCGTGACCAGATCAAAAAACTCCTCACCGATTCCGAAGAACTCGAACAGGTCGTCCAGTTGGTCGGTGCTCAATCTCTCGCTGATAACGACAAAGTTACATTATGGGTGTCCGGTTTAGTCAAGGAAGACTTCTTGCAGCAGAACGGATACTCCAAGTATGATCAATACTGCCCGGTGTGGAAGAGCAACTGGATGATGAAAAATATGATGAGTTTCCACGATGAGACCCAAAAAGCGGTTGTTAGTGGCATAGCGTGGAGCAAGATCAAGAGCAGCACACAGGATCTGCAATATCAGCTAAGATCTATGAAGTTCGAGGTACGTTTTCTTAGGCAGCTTGATTTTTTTTTTTTTCAAAATAAACATACTGATATGTGATACATAGATTCCTGATGAGGGAGAAGAGGCCATCAGCGGCAAGTATGGAAGGCTGCACCAGTCCATTTTGGAGAAGTTTTCTGCAATTGCCGACGAGTAGAGGGTAAAGTTAAAGCCTTGATTTCTGTGTTTCATCTTAAAATGCAAGTTTGGTCTGTCACATGAGGCAGTTGTGAATTTCTTAACCCCCCTGGTATGCTTTGTAAACGGACACATAGCTGCGGAACGTCCTTGTTGCGAGTAGTACGTGGAATCAGACTTATACGTAAGAATTATAATGAAAATATGTCTCTTTTCTTTCGCGTTTCTATGTGAGATGAGCCGTTCGACAATATCCAACTCATTTCTCTTCAATGATAACGAGCAGTTCTTCAAGTCTTCAGAGATTTGAACAGCTTTCGATCCATATATTGCTGTTGGAGATCTGGGGCATCGCCAAGACTAGCCATCCTCGGTATTCCTAACCCTCTTCAAATTTTTGATAGGGTTGCAATATTTTAGATTTTAATGTATATTTTACTATAGATGTGCTCTCATGAGAGCTCACGTACATCCGTTGTGTCGCACATGCAAACTGTTTAAGGGCATGAGGCTATCCTCTGTATAGCTGATATCTCCGGCGCACGCCTGCCCCTCTCTACATGAGTGAATGAGCATACCTTTTCCTAATCATTCTAAATCACCACTTCAAAAAAAAATTTCCACCCAGCTAATACCAACATACCAACCCAATCATATGGCATTTTTCTCTTATTATTGAGGGGCATCGTATCGGGTAGTCGTCAAATCTATTCAATCTCTGTTTTTCATACTATTTGTCAATCCATGATCGCATTCTGTCTGTTATGAACTTAAACACCTAGGATCATACTATTTTATACTGGTAAATGCAGAAATACACCTTTCATAATTCAGATAAAGATTCTGTGGCCACAGCATAGTCCACCAGGCTGGCTGGGCATCGTCCGGGCTTGGCTTCTAAAATATACAATATACAAAACCTTCTATTGCTACTGACGACTGCTGGATCTTAGAACTCATTGCTAGCCATCCACCAGGCGATACGAAACCTATGGGGTGTATCGGTAGTGAGTGGGTGATAATGATTTTGATTTTGACGGGCCTTTTGCAGATTGTATTTTAACCAACCTGTAGAAGCTCGGGAAGACTTGTAAAGTGTTTAAGATGACTTGTAACAGCATGCAGAACCAAAAGGCAGAAATCCAGGCGGCCAGAGAAACCCTCAAAATATCAGGGAATATCACATAACTCATGCTTCTCTTAACACCCTCACTTTTCAACACTGAATGATTTAACAGTCTAAATTAAACATCTATCTATACAAGCTAAAATCTTTAAAAAGCATCTTGATTACGGTTTAACGGCAATAATCTACCAGGCAATAGCCCTATCTATAAATGTCCGAATGGTACATTATTAACTTTGGTAACTCTGGCAACCTGAAGCCCAACTATTGCACTGTGATATATTGAACTAAATTGTTCATTGGGTTGTTGCAATCTTAGTAGTGCTTTTGAGGGTATTGGGCGTGGTAGTGGTGGTTCTATTCATGCTGATGGTGGGAACACATAAATTGAATTTTTTTTTTTTTTTTTTTTTTTTTTTTTGGCGCTGGACGAAAGCTTTTTTCTTCGTTCTATACGTGTTGCAATAGATATGGCGCAGAGAATAGACCTGTTAACCAGTCTCGAACTGTTCTCGTTAAACCAGACAACATTAAGTCGGATATTTGAACCGTTAACAGGATTTTGGGTTAACCAAGTGTGTGGGCCTGGCAGCGTCGGTCTGTCAGGCCGCGATTAGTTAACACAGGTTACCCTTCATTGCTATAGCACAATCTCACAACTTAGCCACTCTTGTGAACCCTGCCTGTGCAACGTATCTTACCTTGGTATCTATGGATGTCGACCTGGATAGATCAGGTTGTTAAACAAATGATTTGCATACCTGCACATACGAAAATACATCAAATGCATGAGACCAATACAATAGACGTGCATGTAAAAGAACTGGGGCGATAACACGGCGTGCTCGTTGCAAAAATTGATGTTTTATCAATTTGTGAACAGGTGACTCAAGGAGTTATAAGTTTTGTTAACAGGTATTCAGAACAGGCCAGTCTGCGGCATATTTTCCATTACAACCGGAGTGTCGAGTCCTCAGACCCCTGTTGTGTGACAAGCCAGAAAATGGCCGATGGGCTATAGTACAGCAGTCTAACAAGGTCAAGGATCATGAAAAAAAGGTCATATCTAATAAAAGCTGCACAGATTTGTTCGAATGGTGGAGCTCCAAGGCCCAAATAAAGCGGAACCCAAAGTTCATATCCGCCCAGACTAGATATTAATTAAAAAGGCAGACCAAAAGTTTACGAGAATACGAAGTGAAAACAAATCCTTCAACTGGCATGGAAGCCTCCAGCGAAGACTCAATTGTAGCATTGTGGTACATTGAAAAACCGCCTGCATTGCCAAAGCTCTGATTTATACCCGTTGCTTGCTATTAACAATTTATTTGCAGTAGTTTATAGGTTAAAATGCCTATATCTTCACCAACGAAGCGTAGCGTAATATAATGTTAATGGAAAAGCGGAAACAATGCAGTGGGCGTACAGACACTCCAGAAGTGTCACCTAAAATTCAAAGAAAGAGTCATATCACTGTTCCTTCACTCCATCCCGCGTCCCTCTCCCTTCCCGCCCTCGCATCCATTCTCATCTTGTTTCTTTTTATCTCTTTTCAAATTGATATTCCTCCAGCTACCAGCATCAACTTTGCCGCGCATACCAGAAATAGCCGGATTCCCGGCAATGCCGCCAGCCTGGCTCTTCGAAATCACGTTGAACAGATTAATAGTTCCTACAGAGCTTCCGTTATGCGCACCAATACTGCCGTCAGAACTGTCTCTTCTATTACGTCTGATAGCTTCGGCTCTGGAGCCTAGAAGACTCGAAGTGGGAGAGCTGGCGGTTTCGCTCTCGGCACCTTCGCTACCAGCGGATGGAATGGTATTTGGCCAAGCAGTATCTGTCTCAGAAAGCAAAATCTCGCCAGCAGATGTACGACGATTTTCTTCGGTGGGTGAACGGCCTTGAGTTGGGTCATGGGTTGAATCGATGGGATGATCGTGTTCAGCACTAGTGTCGAGTATTGGAGTCTCTTGCATATGATGCATGACAGAGTTTTGAGTGATCTTTCGCAATCGTTCGGTATCGAGGGCTCCAATGGTGTGAGATCCGGCTGACGATTAGAACTTGTTCTTGGCGATTAATCTGATGAGAGTCGTTGACTTTATATGCGTAGAGTCGCAATGAGAGGCAATTAAAATATATATTGGGAAAAAATATAAAAAAAAGGTGCTGCGGGGTGACAGCATTTAAGTGCCTCCTAAAAGTTGAGACGGCGTAATAAAGCGAAGGTGGTCCAACGAAAGACCCTCTGATGAAGATTTTTGCCGTTTGCCGATCCATTTACAGAGAGGAAATGACTCTTGTGATGCAAGGAGGGTTTGGATAATGAGACTGTTTCTACGCCGCTCACTTTTGATTGGGTAACAGTGTTGGGCTAGTTTCGACTAACAATCCGGGAACCGAAAATTTTGCCTCCTACTGGCAGGAATGCCTTTCCTGAACAGCGATGCTATCTCTTCCCCCGCTGCCATTGCCGCGCATCCTTGCCATTCCTTGTTCTTGAGAATCTGAGTAGTCGCATATACCGCGAATAACCAAGCACCCGGGTGACTCCCATGTTGCTGGATGGACGGGGCCGCTTTGAACAGGCACTCCAATCAAGCCCTCCGAAACGAATTGTCCCGGAGGCAGGGTCTCAATTTGGGCATGTCCCAGAATTGGTCGGGGTCCGCTCTATGACGAGGGATGTGATCATGAATGGCAAATGAAAAAATGGCTGCTTCTCTAACTTGTTTTAAATCGCAAGAACGGAGTTTGGACGTCTGAAAAAAGAGCGTTGACGCAGGAGACCCCGTCCTGTGAATAATCCAGCCGTAAATGTAATCTGGATAATTCAAATGCAGACGGGCCACCAAAGAAACAACATTAGCTATAGCGGAATACCGTCAACCCCACCACATTTGCCTAAGAAATTGTATTGGTTTGAAAACTACCATTGAGTTTGAATAATTCTGGATCCCAGTCTGCGTTCCTGCGGTTTGGAGTTAATTTTTTAATTTTAGTTGGATATTTTGTGTTTTTTTTTGTATTGAATGTTCGCTAGTTGTTATTTAGTTTTTGGTAGAGAGTAGTGAAGTTGTTGAAATTAGTGGGGAATTTAACTTTGGTTATTAAGAGTTCTTTGATTTTTATATGAAGATTATTTTGAAAATAAGTGATTTGAGTAGTGTTATTATACTTAAGTTGTTTTATTAACAGTTGGAAGATAATTAAGTAAGTATAAAAGAATTTGTTTGTTTGTTGAAGTTTTAGGAATTTCTTTTTAGTTATTGCTGATAAATTAGGATCTCGAAAGTTTTATTAAGTTAGGTTATAAAAATAATGTAGATATTCCAAAAATATAAATTGTAATATTATTGTAGATGATAGTGGGAAGGTTCACGATTTTATAAACGAAAGTTCACTACCCTACCCCGTTCCGGGGCGCATGGACTTGATCCCGGGCCGGCTTGGCCGGTAACTTAAATTAAATGTTAAGAATCGCAACCTATTCATAGAACAAGCCTCTGTATTTTAGGTGGTGTTATGCTTTAGGAAGGTTTTTGGGGAAGGAGGGTGAAGATATATTTGTTTGACTTCGTGGCAAATATTAATTGTGTTGCTGCTGTGGTAGAACAGCCATTCTCTTAGGCAGCTATTGCCGGGTCACGCTCTCTATAAGAGGCAGGCAGTAGCGAGTGCTTGGCACTCGCTACCCTTAACTTGTTTTATGGAATATGCTTTATACAAGAGTATACAATGCATACAGCATTAAGCATTAATCAACATAAATTTATATACCCTCCTTAATATAGATTGCTTTATATAAGTGTAATTATGCTGTACTAATATATTATAAAAATGAATTTATTTTTTATAGTATAATTTTCTATAGTTCTTGGCGGAGAGACTGAGTGTCTTTCCAGGCTCACAGCCTCGCAGACCTATTTTCTTTATGAGGGATTTCATTTAGGCTTCCATGCCAGTTGAAGGAGTTTTTATTTCATACCCTGGTACAATTTTGGTCTACCTTTTTAATTAATATCTAGTCTGGGTGGATATGAACTTTGGGCCTTGGAGCTCCGCCACGTTCGATCCTTGTGCCAAACAGAACAAATTTGTGCAGCTTTTATTAGATGCGACCTTTTTTCATGATCCTTGACCTTGTTAGATTGCTGTGCTAAAGTCGGTCAGCCATTTTCTGGCCTGTCACACAACAGGAGCCTGAGGATTCTCTTGGCGTCACAAGAAGTTTTCTGGTCTCGACACTCCGGTTCTAATGAAAAATACGCCGCAGACCGGCCTGTTTCTGAACACTTGTTAACAAAACTTATAACCCCTTGAATCACCTGTTCACAAATTGCAAGTCACTTAATAAAACATTTATATTTGTTAAATCATTCAGTATTGAAAAAGTGAGAGTGTTAAAAGAAGCATGAGTTGTAGGGTATTCTCTGTTATAGTAAAAAATCCCGTGTAGGAATCTAGCATATGCGGTGAGTGCTATAACATTATAATTCCAGTCTATCACATATGGACGCGCCGGCACACACAATCATGTCACAGCCGTCTAACGTATGGTTGTTAACAGACTTTGCTTTGCATGCTTTATAAGCCTTTTTGTGAATCGTCTTCCCTTTCCCGATGCTCTCACAGCAGGTTCTGTTAATACAACTTTCCATCGGATGTTTGTAACTTGCAGTTTGTGAGCTTTTTCTATACACAAAAACGCATTTCTGTATCCCGTGCTAAACAACTAATACAAAATTTTTCTTTTGTGGCTCTCGTACATTCACTCACAGGGTTTTGCTAAACCTCTGCTAAAACTTTGTTTATGACTGCCTCTCTGCAAGCCCTGGCAAAGTACTTTCGATGCTCATTCACAAGCCAAATACCTGACAAGATAAGTCTTCGATTGCATAGTATGTGCTAATCAAATAAGATCCACAGAGACATCGGCTTCAGCTCCTTATGATGAGCTACAAATCATCAAAATTCATAACCGTCTTTATTAGCAAAGTAGCCTATCCTGGTTGATCAGAATAATTACTTGAGTGAATGACGAGACTTTTACGAGACCAGATCAAGGGCTGGGTGGACTAGGCATAGACAAGCATTCTGATGTTGTGTTGTGTTGTGTTGGCACAACGAAGGAGGAAAGGAATTCTAGACAAACGGCTAACATCATTCTGTGATTGCTAACAGAAACTGCAGCCACCATACTTCTGGTTAACATATGTCTGTGTGAATCGGCGAAGAGGAAAGCCTTAACAAAAACAAGAAACGGGGCAAAAGTAGGTGGCAGGCAAAACAGGAGGCTAAGTTCGAAGAGAAAACAAGTCAAGGCCTCGGCCTTAATTTGAGACAGGTATATTTTTTGAAGCAGCCTTTAATTGGCAGGGGGCCAAAATAACAAAATTGATGCCTAAAATGAACCCTGTAACTCATATAGCAGCCTAAAAAACTCCTGCCAACTCTAACATCAAAATAACATAAAGAATTGGGTGTTATTGCGATAAAAAGAATCATTTAACCTTCACCAAAGTCTGCAGACCCTACTTTATGCTTAAACCCCAATAGTTTCTGTGATATTGCCGTTATGTCCGTGTTGAATTTCTGCATTCTGTTGGCAATACCGCACCGGCCGGGCCCTGTTAATCCCAAATTAGGAGGAGGATGTGGATCTAACGGATGCAATACCAATGGTATCTATTGGTTAATATCTGCAGATTTTTCAGATTGTGGGCGAGAGTAGGATATAGCATACCATCTAGAGTAGGGCAGTGAAGACGTAGACACATCATGTTATATGCGGAGTAACTTCCTACGAACAGCAGCGTGAGTTGTTGTGGTACCGGAATTCTGAGATAGTCCAGATGCGATGACACTCTTCCCCAGGCCGTGGAATGTCCGAAGCTTCCTGGGCATGAGTCCTTCCATATTTTCCGTATATTTTCTTTGTCGTCGGACGGAATGCTAACCGACTTTGCCTGCTCAGATACTCGTGTACGTAGCGACCAAGGAGCGATAGTTACGCAAGTTAGCTTTCTTAGTCGATTAAGTAATATCCAAATTAGTAGATCTCTCCAATCGTAAGAGTTGAATAATGGTTCTAGTGGTAACTTCGCAGCCCTAAGCGAACGGACAAGGGAGCCAATTGCAATCTCAACACATTCTGGAGCATTGCACAAGGGGTGCTTGGGTGTAGAGGAGGCATCATCCGAACCGGGCAGTATGTCGTTGTAGAAATCCGTTAATAAGTTGATAAGATGATTCATGGTACACGCTCGTTTGTTCCAGATATGATCTGCTCCAGGAATAGTTATTTGTTCATATTCTTGCTATTCTAGACTAACACCCGAGTGGTTGGAAGAAATGCTTCAATTTGGTGTGTATATTGGCAGTATTGCACAATCTAGGGATTTAATCCCTCTGGATGGGATGGAAACGAGATTTTCTGGGAGACTCACCTAGGATAGGACTCGGTATATCATCTGTAGCCACGCTAAACCCACTGCCAGGTAGCAAAATCGAGTTTTCATATAACTCATATCTCATAAAATTTGCCAACATCGTCGAATGTTGGTTGCCTCGCGTGTTGCCTCGCGTAAATGTGGTACCGATTGCGTATACTCAATAATAAGAGCACACAAAGGGGTGCCATTTTACGATACGAAATAGTTGTTATCCTGTTGCCAAGACATTTTCATAATGCAGACTACGTGTTGTGAAGAAAGTGCTTACGCCACACCAAGTTCCTGTCGATTGATGACTGGCTTGACCAGCTGATTTGGCGTGAATTCCGTTTTACAACATCACAATATAAACACCCCTAAACATGTTGGGAGGAATAGTGCTGGGTGCGGGGTTGCGGAGTGCGGGGCTTTTTTGTTACGTGGTGTGGTATAGTTGTGTAGCGAATGACACGGTTGTTGAGAGTTAAACGGTGGCTCTATAAGAGAAAACATTTTTACTTTCCTCTCCATACTAAGTTATGATAAATAATTGACGTTGATCTAGCGCACTTTAAAGCTGCCCCTTTAATTGAGATCTAGTCTTTTTGGGGTGGATATTAATTTTGGGTTACGCTTCGTTTTAGAACCCCGCCACATTCGATCCTTGTTGTTGTGTCAAACAGAATACTTTTGTGCAGCTTTTATTGGACCACCAGCCCTTTTCTGGCCTGTCACACAACAGGATCCGTCTGGGATTCTCTTGGTATCACAAGGCGTTTTATTGCATTTGATCTGTTAACAGAGCTTGTAGCGCTCTAACCATGAAAGGTAGCCTGTGTTGACTAGTCGCGGCCCAAAGTGTTATTCTATATCCCAGACTGCCCCATGACCAAAGCCTCAAGTTCCATCCCTTTTCTTAGCAGTAATCCCGCTACTCCCCAGTTCGAACGTTTGTGAGCCCAATGCAATGCCGTATTGCCGAGACCATCTTTGGACTCTACATCGGCTCCCTTTTTAAGTAAAAATTCCACTACTGTTTTGTGGCCCGCATAGGCGGCATGTAAGAGTGGTGTCCAACCAACGTCGTCCCGGGCCTCCAGTTCAGCACCTCCCTCGAGAAGTAGGCATGCTGCTGCCTCATTTCTACTTCCTGCAGCATAGTGCAATGGTGTACGGCCGCTGCTATCCCTAGAATTTATGTTAGCTCCCTTCTCAAGCAAAATTTTCGCAATTGCCTCCTGGCCCTTGAATGCGGCGTATGATAGCGGCGTCCGGCCGCAGGTATCCTCAGACTCCAGCTCAGCACCCCCTTCAAGTAGTAACGTGAGGATTGTTTGATGCCCCATTATTGCAGCAACCGATAGTGCTGTCTGGCCAACAGCGTCAGATTTGGATCCCAATCTAGCACCCTTCTCTAGCAACATTTTGACGACCATCTCCTGCCCAACCTCCGTGGCAAACAATAGCATCGTCCGATCACCGACTTTTAGCTCCGGGTTAGCTCCATTCTCGAGTAAAAGTTTCACCACTGCATTGTATCCTCTCTTTATAGCATTCCAGATCATTGAACGACTTTCGTAGTTAAATTCAGCATTCACTTTGACGCCTTTACCAAGTAGTAATTCCACTACCGCTCTATGTCCGTTCATCACTGCATGGTATAGCGTTACTTGGCCGATACCTTCTTGCTTATATTCCGGGCAATTTAGTAATAGCTCCACCACCGGCGCGTGTCCGTTTGCTGCGGCATGGGAAAGCGGCGTCCTACTGTCATGCGCTGACCACGGTCTAGCGTTCCTACGTAATAGGAGCTCCACCGCTGTTGTGTGTCCTCTCTCCGCAGCATACGACAATGGCGTTCTTCCCAGGACGTCTTGAGAATCTAACCCAGCACCTCTCTCCAACAGCATATCTATGATTTCGTCATGCCCTTCGGCTGCAGCGTATGACAGTGGCGTCCTACCGCCTTGCTTTCGCGCATCGACTTCAACCTTGCCAGTCGCAAGTAGAAGACTTGCTATGCTCCATTTGCCTTTTTCTGCCGCATAGGCGAAGAATGTTTGGCCCCTCGGTACCTCCAAATAGCGTCCTTCTTGGAGAAGCGTATTGACTTCCTGTTGATGCCGGACGTAAAGTCCGCTATACTTATGCTTGTCGGATTGTGGGTCTGCATCAAACGTTAGGAATACCCTGACCACATTCTCATTGCCGTTGGCCAAGGCTGCAAGTATTGGGAAACAGTAGTGCTCTCCTTCAATCTCCATTGTAGGACTGCGCTTTAGCTCAATTTTGCTTAAATTTGGTAGATTTCGCTCCGCAAAGATGTACAGCAGGCTCACTTTAAATGTATAGTGCCGTACTTGATTTACTTCAACATTATTGTAGAAGATTATCCAATCTTGAAGTGGAAACTGGTCGATAAAGACTTCCTGTGGGAATATACTACTATCTGCTAGATCAGCATGATAAAGCACATTACGCACTGCGTATTCGAAAAATGGAAACCGCTGCAAGGTGGATAGACGTGAATATTCGGACCAGGGGGTACCAGATATGGTCGAAGATTCCTCCACCCCGGTCTGCATTGGCTCTCGAGACGTAATAATCTTCATGTAGTTATAACAGCACTGCTTTAGCCGTTCATTACTATTCGGAGAACGGAGTGCGGCCCATAATTCGTCCAGTCCATGTTCTTTAAGCAGAAAATCTCGTACTGATTCGTGTATAAATTGGACAGTCCGATCCGCCGACTTTGTTACTTCGGCAAGCCCCTTCGAAGAACTAAGGACGAATCTTCCCATAAACTCTTCAATAATGTCCGCGGGATCCCAAGCACCTAAGTATTCCGGGAATTCGCCAGCTAGTATCGCAAAGTAGAGTTCCACCGGTCTCAGAGGCCGTTTTGCATATAGGATCCACTGAATACAGAGCAAGAGCTCCTCCGTATTCTGGGTATCTCTTGTTAAAATGTCTTTGAATAACTCATTCAGTCCGGTTGGTATCTCTCTGAGCCTTTTATGGATGGTGTGCAGACGGCCTGCATCATACTCTTTATTGAGAATCCGTACAACCAAGACAACCCATAAGAAAATCCCAGACGCTCTCTCCCGTATTTCGGTTCTGATCTCTTCAATTCTGCTGTGTTTGACTTGCAATTCGCTCCGTATGTATTTGACTATGTCATAATCATGTTCTTCTTATCCCTCCAGAATTAGCTCCTGTTCTTTCTTAATTGTAATATGTGGATAATGTCTGCTAGAGAAGCAAACATGTAGCTGTATTCTCCTTGACACAGCAAACTGATTCAGATTCTTAAAAAAAGCTATTATATTTCGAATTTGGTTTTCCTTATATTTATCTAGTGCGTCAATGAAGTATATCAAGTGTTATTGACTAAATTCTTAATATACTCTTAATGTTTGACAAAATGTTTCTTTGAGTATTCCGATATTCCTAGGATCGCCACCAATTAAAGTCGATGGTGATTCCATAAAATCAAAAACGCTTTGGACCTCAGGAACTTTCTTCAAAAGTTGATACAGTAATGATTGATATATCCCAAATATTGACTTTTTTAGGCCTTCTCCCCAGGTGTTAAAGAAAAACGATATAATTAAGGCTTCGTTTGTTATTTTCTCGGCGTACTGGAAGGTAAACTTTATTAAAGTTGATTTTTCAATTTTAGGTTTCCTTTTGATCCACAGGAACCCATGATGATTAAAGATTAGATTAAAATCAAGCCAGTTGCGGTACTCTTGATTTTTGAGAAGTCATTTATAGGTTTCAGTATGAGCATTCTTAATTGTCACCTTCCGAATATCGACCTGGTCGAATTTTAAAATCTCCATGAAAAGCTGGTGTTGCACTATAACCTTTTTTCTGCTGTCCCTCCAGTCTTTTGGCCAGGTCTTTTGTACGATGTTGGGGTCCGCAAGGGCCTTCAGAGTTTTCGAGGCTTGTGGTGCAGGGGGGATTACAAATAGGAGCTCTTTGGTGTACGCTGCAGCAGTTGCTACTGAATATTCTTGCTATTGCTTGTTCTTGTGTAAATCAGAGTAGTTGCAAACCCCTTGAATAGCCAAACATGGAAAGTTTTCTATCAACCCAGCAACCTCTATCTCAAAGTAGATAATATTAAGTTTTTGTTTTAGTCAATCTCTGGTAGTGCCATACTTCATTACCTAATTCCCTAATACAACCAATCTGTAGTGAACCACTGGATTAATTTGATTATGATGGGTTTGGGACATTAGTTTTGATCTGTTGCAACTGTCGCATATATCTTCTAAATCTTCATATTCGTATTCTGCTTTGAATAATATGTCCTGTCCTTGGTTATGATGAGTATATTTCGTCATATTAGGATATCTTTCCAGCATTTCTAAAAGAAAATCTGGGACTCGACTCTTCTCGATTTTGTTGTCTGAATGTAGCTTGGCAATAGCCGTTAAAAATATTTACAGTGGTTTAACTAATGATCTTATATGTTCAAATTAATCTTTTTTGATAATTTTACCGAAATCGTATTATAGCACTCTTATACTAACCACAATATCACTAAATTGAATATCCTTTTTCGCATTAAGTACTCCTCCACCTATTTTTACCATTAATTAGGAATTTATTGATGTAAATATCGATGATATCTGATCTATAACTGTTGCAACAGAAGTAGTATTGTATATTTGCAATAGTAAGTAAGCGATAATAATGTTATAATTGTTGATCTTCTCCAGTGTATATGTATTATTATTACTGGTGTGTTTCTTCAGATTAGGATTTGTGTGGACTTTGTCTAACATTGCCACGGCCGCAGCCATCTCAATGGGAAGAGCACACACCCATCCAATTGTATAGTCATCTTGTTAGGGAGGCTCTTGAGAAGCCGTTGGAATAGATCGTCTTGCATCTTCTCCGCCGGCGTCAACTATTATCTTTTTTTTAATATGAACGTCCACGGTTGCTGCTAGATCCTGAATACACTCGCCTTCCCGATGTCTCTTAGACATTTCTGACAGAAACCTGAATTCCGAAGTCGTTGACAACTATGCTGCTACTAGATCCCACAACCGTGTTTATGTGACAATCCTATCAGCTCGTCGCACTGATGTCTGGTGGAGTTCGCGTCCTTAGCACTCTAACCGAAATCCACATTTGGGATGGCCATATGCAAGTTCGTGGAGGTTGTTGTCTTGTTACAACTTGACTTCGGGCTCGGTCAGTCTAGCTTGTATTCGAGTCTATGGTCAGTCGTGCTTGCAACGTTTAACTACTAGACTAGCGGAAGTTTTTACCTCTCTTAGGATAGAATCGTGCTTGGTTTTTATGAAGGGTTGTAGGCTGGTTTACGAAACAAAGCTTTTGTATCGTTCGAAGATATTTAGAGACTGTTAGAGTCTAGTTTGGAGACGTGTAAGAGATCCGGAAGAGAGTCCGTTGTGCGTGTCTGGCGGTCGGAAGTGCTGTTTTTCTCGTAGACGCACTACATGTACGTCATGCACCAGCGAAACCCAAGTGCAAGGCGGCAAGTCAATTGGAAGCCTCGTTGAATCCAGATCTTTAAGCCGAATTCAGGTACATTGGTGGGTATCCGCATAGTTTAGAAGACACTTCACTGAAAGGCTGCTCTCAAACTGTCGATTATCCCGGCAGAGCGGGTGAACAATATGATACTCGAACACATGGTAGATTTCAATTCACCAGCAGAGGCCGAACCTTGTATGCATATCTGCCACAGCGAAGTAAAACTTTGAGCCTTGATGGACTAGCAGTCCTGACGAATTTCCCTTACATTTTGTGTTGTGTTGTTTAGAAACCTGTATCGAATCTCGAGCTAGCTGCACCCGCAGTGCTGCTAGAGATTCGGTTGCACTCAGTTCTTCAGTTCTAAAACGAAATAAAATGGGTATCTGATAACTAACTCCGCCCTGAAATATAAATTATACACTAAAACGAAAGTCTTGAAAAGGGTTTAGAGTCTATACAAAAACCTTACTCTTCCTAACTAACCTTTTCAGGCGGTTATATCCTCTCCTTTATTAATATAAAATCCCATATCCTCAGCAACAACACCTTTCTTCAACTCTTCAGGTTCAGTATCTTTCGTTCAATAGTAGTACATGTTATTTAGTCCTCAGGGTTCCAGATAAGGAAGCCCTTGCTCCCTTGGCATTTCCCACAAATAGTACTTCACTACACACACTCGTTTACTATGTAGAATCATGTACTGTCCAGTTCAGCATCCTGTATCCCCGAATGTCCAGTTCACAGACTTAGCTCCTGTCCAGTTCAACACTCTATGTCCAATTGACCAGTTCACAGACTTATCTCCTGTCCAGTTCACTTTGTTATTTCCTTTGTCAATTGTCTATTTAAACTGCTATGTTCGCTGTCATGTATTTAGAAACCAAGCAACAATTTAAGTATCAATCTGTATTCACACTAGTACACACTTCTTACCCTGTGACATTTGTGTATTACTTTGATACCTCGACTAGTCTCTATACGATTTCTTACAAAGTTAACCAATATTTAATTTAATTAAAAAAGTAAATTATAATATATATATCTAAATTTTATTAATATTATAAATTAGATTTATATTATTAAAAGTAAAAATCTTTACCTACGAGGTATGAGTTGTCCGGATGGGACACCCATCCGTACCAATGCCATACAAACGAATTGTGGTCTTGGCATAAAAAAGACCACTGATTCGAACCACTGATCCGAACCGCTTAAATTACTATTATAAGTAATTATGAAAATTACAAACACAACACAAAATAGAATAATCAACACAAAAAAAAATAGAATAGAATAAAATAGAAAATAATAGAAACAAATAGAAAAAAAAAAAAAAAAAAAAAAAAAATTAAAATGGAATGGAATGGAATGGAATAGAATAGAAATTAATAAAATAAATTAAAATCAAATTAAATAAATAGAAATAGATGGAAATAAATAGAAATTAAAATAGAAAAGCATAGAAAAAAAAAAAGAATAAAATTAAAATTTAATAAAATAGAATAAAAATAGAAAGAAAAGAAAATAAATAAGAAAAAACCAAATTACAAATTAAAATTTTTAGGCTAACTCCACAAATAATTCTAGCTGTTATTTTAAATAGGAAAACGGCGTATTTCCAGTTATTTAAAAGAAAAAACAAAAATAAAAGGCAATAAACACTCTAAAAGCTTTAAAGATATTTAGCATCATTTTAACAAAAATTAATATAAAAATTATAGTATTTACCAGCAAATTTATTAATTGAAAACAAAAAACTATATGTTCAAACCAAAAAAAAAAAATTAAATATTATAATAAAAATATTTCAAAAAATATATTACCCCATAATATAAAAATTTAGTAATTTAATATTTTTCTATAAATTAGGATTTTTAATATATAAATTAAAAAAGAAAACCAGCTGAAATAAAGAAAATTAGCCAGTTAACCAGTTGACTAAACTTTTTAAATAATAAAATATTAATAATTGCTACAATAATTAATAAACAAAATATTTAATTATAAATTATAAATTATAAAAAATAAAAATAAAAATATTATTTTGTAAAATTTAAAAATATTAACTAAAAAGTAAATTATTATATTATGATATATGATCAAATATAATACTATTTATATATTAATATTTTCAAATTAAATTATTAAAAAAAAAAAAAAAATTTGATATAAAATAAAAAAGAATTTAAAGTTTTAGATATAAATTTATATATATTTTTCCATAATAATAAATATTAAATAATGTTTAATTGTTGGATAATATATATATATATATATATATATATATATATTAACTAAAATAAGAATATTTTATTAATCAAACATATTATAATAAAATATGTAATTATAATATAATATAACATCTATAAAAAAAAAATATCAATTCATCAAATAATTTTTTAAATATTTTAAAAATTTTAAAATTTTAATATATATAGTTTATTGGGAGTGTAAGAAAT
>NW_011645717.1:0-5076 GCF_000225545.1 Orbilia oligospora ATCC 24927
TTTCTTCAGGTAATTTAAAAACTAAGCGGTTGTTAGAGGTAACCCAAATAAAAATATCGAGATTAGTAATTTGAACGAATTCTTTAGCCTTCATTAAGAAACATCGAATAGATTTTGGCTTGTTCTTAATTCGATTTTTGACTTCTTTAAATGACATATGTTGAATAAGATTAAAATGAACTTCTTTACCAAAAAAAGAATTTTTTGTACAAGTAATATCATTGTTGTTTTTAATTTATCAACATAAACAGCGAGAGAAATCAATGGTTCTTCGTCGCCAATCAATGTTAAAGTTATATTTTTCAAACCATAAATATCCTAAGATTAAGTCATAAGGAGTATTTAAAATATTAATTGAGAGAATTTCAATATGTTTATTAATTATAAATATAATTGTAACTTGTTTGGTAATGGTTCCAAAGGATTTTCCTTTAAAGGCGGTAACAGAGATAAAAATTTTTATTTACTTAATCAGTAGATTAAGTTTTTGTACGATTTTCGAACTAATAAAAAAGTCTTCAACATTATTGTCGATTAGCGTACTGATTAGTATTCCGTTAATGTAAGTGGGGAAAATAAGGTATTTTTTGGTAAAATTGAACTCGAGTATTCTCGATCCAGTTTTAACAATGTGTAGGCTGGATCTTTCAAGAGGCATCGATTTTTGAGGTACTTCTAATTTAAATAATTCTCGAGGAATTCTTCTAAAACATCATTCCATTTGTTGAAATCTGGTTCCGAAGGGGGAGGTGATCCATACGGTAATTTACAATTGTGGAGGGAGTAAAATGGATTACATAAATCGGAGAAACAGATAATGTAGTATTTAAGGAAATGTCTTTTGAACTAATCCCATCGTCCAATTTTCTTGTTATCGCAGAGGTGGCATCGATATCCGTAAAGTACTTTTCGTCTTGTTCCTGTGATTACTTTGAGGTAATGCGTATGGTTGGTTCGTAGAGTCCATTTGTTGGTATGCTTGTTATATAGGAGGAGTTCGTCATAATAAAACTTTCTGAGAATTTTCTTGCAAAATTCGCAAGATTTCTTACTGTTGTGAAAGTAGTCTCTATGATAGGTTTGGTTGAGATTGTGTATAGGATAGGAGATTTTTTTTTCCTGATTTTCTAAGTAGATTACGAGGTCGAGCTCATATCCTACACTGGGGATTTTGTTATTTTGTACCTTTCTTTCGTTAATAAGTTTAAAACCGCTTCGTCTAAAGGGACTTTCCATAACACGGATCCATAAAATATGTTTTTCGAGATAATGGTTGAAGAGGTCGTTCCAGCTTTTTTCCGTTTCATAGCATATACTATATTGGTATTCTGGTTATTTCTAGTTTTTTTTTATGTCTGTAAAATACACGAATCTGGTTTATTCTCTCCAAATATTCTAGTATTCACTGCAGAGATATAATTGTTCGTATAAAAGGGAGGTGGCAATTTCAGAACACATATGGCATAATTTTCCTTTGTTAGGGACACTTCCATGAATAAAAAGGTGTCTGTTGAGTAAAAATTCAATATTTTGTTTGTAAGTAAAAAGGTCTTTAAAAAAACTAGGTTGTAACTTCTGGACACATTCATCTATATGGATTAGAAGTTGGATGTAGGTTTAAAATTGTAGTTCTTCTGGATAAGTAGAACAAGTGTATTGTCCTAAATCGTCTTCAAAGATTATGTTGAGTGCGGTTGCGTGTCTTGTGTAGTAGTACCAGTCACTGTAGTATTTGGGGCAGAGATAAAAGGTGTCGTTGTATAGAGTATATTCGGCAATTCTTCTAATGCACAAGTAATATCCGACTTTTTCGCGGAATTTAGATTTTCCTACCATTGGATAGCTAAGGAGTGGGTCATGGGTTTTAACCGAATATTCGGCGTTGATTGCGAGGTGATATATTTCAAAGTAGTTGGTATAGAGTTCTCCGAATAAATCGAAGTTTACTCAATATAAAGCTTCTCTGAGTTTTATTTTGTCTGTCTACTTATGTTTTTATACGTAGTTGTATCTATCACATTCTACGTAGTAATTAAGGTATCTGATATATTCTTGATCTTCTTTGGTCGTTTAATTTACCTAAGTATGGGTTTTGTTGTTACAATCGGGGTTATAAATGTTTCCGCTAACAAGAGGGTTTTCTTCGTCATTTGAGGTAAAGGAAAAAGAGTTTTTTAATAAAAGTAATGAAAAAAAATATACATCATTATCTTAGTCAGAGAGTAGAGGTGGCACAAAATGTTGTTCATATGCTTTGAAAAAATCAATAATTGACAAGAGTTGTTCAGTAAGAGGTTATTATTACATAGCTCTTAAGTAAACTATTGAATTTCGAGGTTCAAAATCGTTCTTGACAAGTCGATACTTATGTTCCCCGTTCTATAAGTAGTATTAATAAAATTCTTTATTAAGCTTTCGTTGGTATTAAAAGTACCTTCCTAGTAGAAGATTTTACCATAACCAATAGTATTATTTTTTAATAGAGAAATAATTGATATTTGAGAGTTAGGTGACGATTTTTTCGTTGTTATCGTCTTGGGTCGTTAACTCAAAAATATTTATTTGAATATCGAAGATAAAAACTTGTAAGGAGTTTTCATAAACAACTTCGAAAATTCATTATTAAATATCTTCAATAAAGTTTTTCTTCTGAAATATCATCTTGAATTCGATAGATTTCTTTCGATCCTTTGTTAAAATCTTAGGATTTTGACTGGTGTTATGAAACTGTCTGTGTTGGTGTATGGTATTTCGTTAGTTTTCCAAACAATTATCCCTAAAATGTCCAGTTTTATTACAATTCCAGCATAGTAGCGTGTTGGATTTTAGACCCTTTTTAAGTTTATTATGCGGATACTATTGTCGTATATTGTTGAGGTCCATAAATACAAGCCCAAAAGTCTAATTAAAATGCATCCTTCCGTCCTTACCACGTTTCCATTATCCGTTGTTATCCTTTTTATTTTTCTTACCTCCAAAGTTATTGGAGTTGTTATTATTCTTCTTTTTATTATTATAGGAAGATTAGTTGGTGTGAGTTTTAAAATTAATATTGTTAATTTCAATAGCATATTGTTGCATTTTTATGCGAGTCATATCAAGAAGGTTTTTATCTTTCCGTTCCTTCTCCTAAATGTAGACATACTGTTGGAGTTCAATCTTAAGTCTTTTTCTTACTCAATAATAAAAATTACCATCATCCCATTCAGTTAGGACTACAAATTTGTTAAATTCTTAAAAATAATTTCGAGCAGAATTAGTTTATTTAAAAGAGATGATACTTTGTCGTACACAAAAGACCTTATCATCTTCTCCACACTACTGTTTAAGGAATTTGGTGAAGGTATCATAGTTAGTTATAACTTTAACAACATATTCTTCTTACTCCTTAATAAGTTTGGAACAATATTATTAATAAGTAATATAAGTTTATAAAATAATACCTTCAAGGTATATTCCTACGAAAAAGATTTTGGTTTTATTATTAGAGAATCGTCCGATTTAAAATTAGAAATGGGTGTTGAGCTGCTAAAGAAAGTGATCAAGTTTTCCAAGCATTCCGTTGAACTTAATTAGATCACTAATTTGTGGTGGTTTTACGCTGTTAAATCGTTTTTGGAGCTCGTTACGCTCTTTTTCTATCTTCACTCCTTTCGAATCCATGATAGAGATTTTGATAATAACTTCTTCGATGTCCTAGTTGTATTTCTTTTACAAGAATTCCAATTGCATTTGCAATTCTTCGAGAATTTTAGGAGGGGGGTTTTCTAGTTTAGGGTTAGTAAAATTTCCTTTTCTACCGTTATTAGGATCAATGTTCATTTATTCAGTAGACATGTTTAATGTTACTAGTAGGTTATCAATGTCTGTACTGAGTTTTCTTATGTGTCTATTGCGCGCATCTTCTTGTGGTCTTTCTATAGGTTAAACTTGAATGTCTAATTCAACTGTTGTAATTTTGTTTTAAGATCCTAGTGGTCTATAAACTTTAATAAACTCTTCGTTTTTTCTGATATCAATTCTACTTTGTAGTTCGAGATTAAAACTTACCTAACTTGTTAGTAGTTCAATTTGTGCTGCAGCGTATTTAACTACTTTTTGATTTGTAAGTTGTGCTAAAGTTTTAAGGGGATTGTAAAAGTCTTTTTGACTTTTATTATTTGTGTTTATGTCTGATAGACTATAATTTTCCGATATATACTACTTCTTTCCAAAAGTTGGATCGGTCAAAGTATTATATTTGTTCTAAAATTTTTTAACAAGGTTTTCTAAAATAGTTTAGCACTCTACTGTGTTTCTTAATTTTATATGTTCAGATCTTTCAAAGGGTAGTATAGTATTCGGGGTGAAGATATAAAGTTGTATAAATAAAAAGTGTAACACAGTAATTAACTATAAAACTAAATACTGTTTAAGTAGGTTGTAAACTAAGTTGATAAGTTGATTGATGGAGTTTTAAGATAAACTGAGAATTGCTATCGTTTAAAGGTTTTTAAATATATGATGAAGTTTCTTATAAATGAGTGACTAGATATATAATAGATGTTTGGTCGATTTGTCGATATTATCAACAATCGACTAGTCGACATGTTCGACAAAGAAAAGACTTGGCGTCGAATATTGTATGACGGGTTAGTGTTAAATATTTTCGTCTATTAGTTAAAATAAAAAATATGTTGTTTTATAACATATTTGTATATGAGGCAGAAAATAGGTGTATAAATTTTCAATTTGAAGAATTTGAATAATTATAATTAAAAATATTCTTGTGAGATAAAGAGAGGTAGAAACAAGAAGTATGTTTGTCGTGTTAAGACATATTTCTTAATTGGGTTAGTTAATATGGCTAAGCCGTAACAGTTTCTATTATTTTCTATTTTATTTTATTTAATTCTTTTTTGTGTTGATTATTCTATTTTGTGTTGTGTTTATAATTTTCATAATTACTTATAATAGTAATTTAAGCGATTTAAATCAGTGTTTCGAATCAGTATTTTTTTTTTGCTAAGACTATATTTTGCTTGTATGACGTTGAATTAAATGGGTGTCTTATTCGGTAAATTTATATCTTGTAGT
>NW_011645718.1:0-2030 GCF_000225545.1 Orbilia oligospora ATCC 24927
ATAATCTTTTTATAGATTGGACTTAAATGTCTAATTCAACTATGGTAATTTTGTTTTAAAATCTTAGTGGTTTATAAATTTTAATAGATTCTTTATTTTTTCTGATATTAATTTTATTTTGTAGTTCAAGATTAGGGTTTACTTAATTTACTAGTAATTTAATTTATATTGTAGCATATTTAATTACTTTTTAATTTATAAATTATATTAAAGTTTTAAAGGGATTATAGAAGTTTTCTTAATTTTTATTATTTATATTTATATTTAATAAATTATAATTTTTTAATATATATTATTTTTTTTTAAAAATTAGATTAATTAAAATATTATATTTGTTTTAAAATTTTTTAGTAAAATTTTTTAAAATAGTTTAATATTTTATTATATTTTTTAATTTTATATATTTAAATTTTTTAAAAGATAATATAATATTTAAAATAAAAATATAAAATTATATAAATAAAAAATATAATATAATAATTAATTATAAAATTAAATATTATTTAAATAAATTATAAATTAAGTTAATAAATTAATTAATAAAATTTTAAGATAAATTAAAAATTATTATTATTTAAAAATCTTGAAATATATAATAAAATTTTTTATAAATAATTATAAATATAATATTTATTAATAATTATTAATAATATTTAACAATTATAATCTTAATGTTAAATATTATATAATAAATTAGTATTAAAAATTTCTGTTTATGAATTAAAATAAGAAATATATTATTTTATAATATATTTATATATAAAATAAAAAATAAGTATATAAATTTTTAATCTAAAAAATTTAAATAATTATAGTTAAAAACATTTTATAAAATAAAAAAAACAAAAAACAAAAATATGTTTATCATGCTAAAACATATTTCCTAATTAGATTAGTTAATATGGCTGGGTCGTGACAATTATTTTCTATATTTTTAATATTATTTTTTATTTTATTTTAATTTTTTTATTATATTTTGATTATTTATAAAAAAATAAATATTTTTTATTAAATTATTTTTATTACTTATTTTAAGAAATTTTATAAATCTTTTTCTTAAAATAATTAATTCTATATTATATACCTTTATATTCTTACCCAAACTATAATATATTTTGAAAACAAGTTTATTATTTATTTCTCCATAAATCCCAACTCCAATAAATTTTTTATTTTTATTATTATTTTTTATTTTAAATATTAAACCATCCATATAAATTAAAAGATTTTTTTTAAATTTAAATTTTTTTTATTTTTATAATTTTTATTTCTAAATCTTTTAATATACTATTAATATTAATTTTATTTTTATTTTCTACTCATAATAAATCTAAAATAATATTAATTTCTTCTATTTTAATATATGAGTTTATCAAAAAAATTATTTTTAATAATATTCTATTTAATATAAAAATATATTCTTTTTTTTTTCTTTTTTTTTCTTTTTTAATTTAAATATAAATCCTTATTTTCATTTTTATATCTAAAATAAAATTTTAGTAAAAAAGATTTTAAAATTCTTATTTTAATCAAATAATTTTTATTAAAATATAAAAATTTTAGAGTATATTATCTTCATATGTTATTTAATTTTATTTCTGGTGGTAAAATTAATATCTCAATTTTTAATAAGTATATTAAAATTATTTTAAATATATTTATAATTTTTTTTTAATATCTTATTTTAAATTAATTTAAATTTTTTCAAAATATTTTATTGATTTTGATTTTTCTATTATATTTTAAATCCATAATTAAAAACTAAATAAACACAACTTTTATATAATTATAACTATTAGAGTTTTTATTTTCAATTTTTTTTTCTAAGTTTGTTAGTATTCTAATAAAATTAAAAATTTTATTTGCTGTATTTGTTTTTATTTTTATATAATTTTTAAATTTTAGTTCTATATTTAAATGTATTTCTAGTTATTTTATTATTTTATTAGATTTAATTTTTGTATTATTTGATAATATTACTATTCCCTTATTTTTATTTTTATTTTTATTTTTGTTTTTTGTTTTAAAAT
>NW_011645719.1:0-17366 GCF_000225545.1 Orbilia oligospora ATCC 24927
TATTTATTAAATAAAAATTTAATATTTTATTTATAAATAAAAAGGTTTTTAAAAAAATTAGATTATAATTTTTAAACACATTTATTTATATAAACCAAAAATTAGATATAAGTTTAAAATTATAATTTTTTTAGATAAATAAAATAAGTATATTATTTTAAATCATTTTTAAAAATTATGTAAGAAATCGTATACGGACTAGTCGTGATATTAAGGTAATACACAAATGTCACAAGGTAAGAGTAGTGTACTAGTGTGAATATAGATTGATATTTAAATTGTTGTTTGGTTTCTAAATATATGATAGCGAACATAGCAGTTTAAATAGATAATTGATAAAGGAAATAATAAAGTGAATTGGATAGGAGTTAAGTTTGAACTGGATATTCGGATATATAGAGTGTTGAACTGGATAGGAGTTAAGATTATATAATTTGTTGAATTGGATAGGAGTTAAGTTTGAATTGGATATTCGGATATATAGGGTGTTGAACTGGACAGGAGTTGTTCTTGCATAGGCTAGGAAGTTTGTGTAGGGTAAGGGCCTAAATAGGCCTTATGCTGCACTTATCAATATAATAATTGTAATTTTGGATTGCGAGTTTCAAAATCTGGATCTGGATACTTCCTTATTCTAAATCTACAGTTTATGTTGTGTTGTATAATTTTTCTTTTAACTACAATATTGCTTGGATGTTTCCTATAATTATTCTGAGGGTTTCTCCGGTTGTTTGGATTTTTGTTTGGAGTTTATTATACTAAGATTGTTTTGTTATAGAATTTTTTTTTTTAATATTGATGTTCTGTTGATGCTTTGTTTGAAGGTCTAGTATTATGGTAGGTTTTTTGTTGTGTTGGTATCTTTTATTGATTTTAGGTGGTATGAATCTTTTATAGTTGTTTTTGTGTTTGGTTTCTGGGAATTTTGGTTTCTTGAGAGTTTTTAAAGGGTTTTTAAAGGATTCTTTTTGGTTTTTTTCTGGTATTTTTGGTATTTTTGGTGTTTTTGGTTTTGGGATTTCTGGTGATTTTGAATGTGGATTTTTCGGTTGGACTTCTTTTTTTGGGTTGGGGATTTGATTATTGGTTACTTGTTTTGGTGAGTTTTTGATGGTTGAATTGAAATTTCTTATGGTTTTCTGGGTTTGAGCTAGCTTGGTTTGTAGTTTTTAGATTTTGTTGTATAGGTTGATATAGATGGGTTTTGGTGTCTGGATGTTAAGAAAATCTGATGTTGAGAATAAATTTTGGGTGATGTTTGGGTATTGGAGAATCTTGATTGGTTTGCTTATTTCTTTTGGATTGTACTGGAATAATGAGGTGGGGTTGAGTATGTTAGGTGGAGGGATTGGGTTGATTAGGATGGGATTTATGGAAGTTGTTGAGTAGTTCTTGAGTATGAGTAATATTGGATGCTGGTTGCTAGGTGGGTTCGTTCTAACCTTTCTACTGAAGAAGGTACTGAAGTTTTTGGTAGTGTATTTGCGAATTTAGGATTTTTTCGACTTTGTATTCTTCTTTGTTGTTAATGGTGACTGGTGGGAGTTGTTCTTCGTGGTTTTGGCTAGGGAAAGTGTTATCTGGTGCTGGGTGTAGTAGGTTGGTGTGAAAAACAAAATAAATTTTTATTGAGGGGGGAAACTTTAGTTTATATGCTTTTTTTCCTATGGATTTAAGGATTTGAAATAAATTTTCCATCTTATTGGATAGTTTTGGGCAGGGTTGTGCTGTTTTGATGTTTTGTATATTTAGTTAGATATGGTTTTTTTTCTTGTAGTTAGGTGATGGTTGTTTGTGTTTGTTTGTTTGTTTTTGTTGTATTTGTGCGGTGTGATTGATTTTTATATGTAGGATTTTTTGTAATTTTGATATTTGTTGTATAAATTTTGTGGCCTTTTGGTTTTTAGAGGGTTTTTTGAATTTTTGGAATTTAAAGGTGTTTGGGTTTTATTTATAGTTTGTAGTGAATGGGGAAATTCTAGTGGTGTCGGATATTTTGTTATTGTAAGAATATTTAGCTAGGGGTAGTTATTTAATCCAGTTGTTCTGTTGATAATTGACGTAAGTTTTAAGGTATTGTTTTACTATAAAATTGATTTGTTTGGTTTGTCTGTTGGTCTGGGGGTGATAGACAGTGCTGGGTTGGTGGTGGATTTTCAAGCGATTATTGACTTCATCCCAAAATTTGTTTAGAAAATTTTTTCCTTTGTCTGAAATGGCTTCTTTGGGTAATTTGTGTAATTTTCATATGTTTTTAAGGAATAGTCTGGCTAATTCTCTAGTGTTGAGTTTCTTCGTTATCAGGGTTAGATGTATCATTTTAAAAAGTCTATCTACGGTGACAAGGATTGTGTTATGTTTATTAGATTTTGGTAATTTGGTGATTAGGTCAAAAGAGATGTTTTACCAGTTTTTTTCTGTGATTTGTAATGATTGCAGTAATTTTTGGGGTATATTCCTAAGTGTTTTGGTTCGTTTGTAGATGTGGTAGTTGTTGATATAACAATCAATATTTTTTTGAAGCCTTATTTATATATATTGTTTTTAAATTAGTTTTAGCATTTTTACTTTTTTTGGGTATCTTGTTGTAGGGTGGTTATAATATTGCTGCAAGATTTCCTTGTGGATTTTTTTATTATCGGGTATTATTTTTTTGTTATTATGGTAGAGTTTGTTTTGTTTTTCTTTCATTTTTGATATTTTAATTTTGGGATGTCGTTTATCTCTTTTTTTGAGGGTTTTTATAATATTTTAGATATAGGAATTTTTAAGAACTACTATTTGCCAAGTTTCTTATGTTGTTATGATATTAATTTATTGGATTTTTTCAAGTGGTAGCAATATTTTAATTTGATTTTTTATATGTTTATCTTTCTCTTCCTAAGGGAGGTTTTTTGACTTTCTAATTAATACATCGACCTTGGTGTTAGTTTTTCCAAAAACGAAGGTTATTTTAAAATTGAATTGAGATAGGAATTTTATTTATTTTATTTATCTTTGTTTAAGATATTGTTTGGTTATAAAATATTTTAAGTTCTTGTGGTTTGTGAGGATGTATATTTGAGTATAAACACTCATCAGGTATTGTTTTTATTCTTTAAATGCTTAAATTACTGATAGGAGTTCTTTATCATAGATATCATAGTTATATTTCGTCAATATCATCTTTTTGGACTTATAGGCTACAGGGTGCTAGAGACTGTTATTATATTTTTGAGAAAGGATTGCGACGCAGATAAAGTTTGAAGCGTTAATTTTTATTCATGTTTCTAGTGCAGGATTCTAGTGTTTCAGTATTGATTCGGTACAGAATGCTTATTAGAGTGTCTAAAAAGTGTTTTTTTCCTCTTTTTTCCAATAAAATATTCTATTCTTCTTAATTAAATCATAGAAAAATTTAACTATTTTTACATAGTCTTTAATAAATTGTTGATAAAAGTTCGTAAATTTTAGGAAAGATTGTATTTCTTTAACAATTCTAGGTCTTTTTTTCAGTTCTTCCCAATTGAGTATGTCTTAAATCTTAACAAAGTTTATTTTGATTTTATTGTTTTTAACAATATATTCTAAAAATTTGGTTTCTTTAGTGAAGAATTTGTATTTAAAAAATTTAATATAAAATTTTGTTTTTTATAGTATTTTAATGATTTTTTTTATATGACAAATATATTCTTTTTTTAAATTGTTATAAATACAAATATCATTGAGGTATACTACATAGAATTCATCTAAAAAAAATCATAAAACTTTGTTAATGTAGGTTTAAAAGGCAACTAGGGTGTTTATTAATCCAAAATATATTATTTGGAATTTAAAATATTTATATCTAATACAGAAAACTATTTTTTCTTCATCTCCTTCAACTATTCTAATACAATTATAAACGCCATAAATATCCAATCAAATAAAATACTTAATTTTTCTAAGTCAATCCAGAATCTCATCAATTCATAACAAAGAACATCAATCTTTAACAATAATAGCATTAAATTTTCTCCAATCCACATAAAGTTGTAATCCACCATCTTTCTTAGAAACAAATAAAATGGATGCTCCCCATAGACTATTAAACCTTTAAATAAATCCTTTAATCATATTTTTTTTTATTTAGGGTTTAAGGACTTTAAGATGTTTTTTGTTTATTGGTCTTAATGGTTTTCAGATGGGCTAAACTTCTGGTGGTATAAGGATTTTCATATCTTCTTTTCGTTGTGATAACAGAATATCTCCTTTCTTTTTTGAGAAAACTTTAGCAAAATCTTAAAATTTATTAGGAAGTTTGGTGGTTTTTTCAATTTCAATTGTGTTATTGATAAATATAACTTGTTTCCATTTTTTTCCTAGGCTGTAGATAACAAAGATAGGTTCTTATTTCATGGTTTTTTTGAAAACTTCTGTGTTTATAATGATGATTTTAAGTAAGTAGTTTATGTGTATTTGATTATTTTTTTAATTGATATGGACTTTATGTTTTTTATATTATGGCTTTTTTAGGTTTAAAGGTTTGGTGGTGTTGACAATGTCAGCATTAACAATTTTTTTATGGTCTTAAATTTTCATTTTGAATTGAATCATTTTTTTAACAGATTTTTTGGTTCCATTAAAATATTTTACAAATTCAAGAATCTTCTTAGGATAAAGTGGAAAATTATTTTTAATTGTAAATTTACAACTTATATATATTCCTATGTTGTTGTTATTCAGACATGCAAGAATTTTAACAAGTTTCTAAAAATAGGAGTATAAGATGACAGGGATTTTAGTATAGGATTTAAATAATGTTTCAGTTTTTTTAAAGTTTAAACAAAAAAATGGATTTTAAAATATAAAGAAAATTCATGGTATTTTTCAAGGTTAGGGAATTTTTAAAGTAATAAGTTGGGTTTTGCCTTATTGTGTGTTATAACTTATAATTAAGCCTACTTTTTTTTCTGTTTCTCCTTAACATTTTTTTGTGAGTAATATTCTAAAAAGGATATCATTTTGTTTTGGATATCCTTATGGGTGAGTTTTTGGATGTTTTGGTCTTTGGTAAGACAGGGGTTGTAAGGGATATGTCAGGTTAGTTTTTTTTGGGATTTTTTGTTTAAACAATTATTGGTGAAATATCCTTCTTCTCCATAGTACAGGTATAGTTTCTGAGTTTGATGTTGGTTTTTTTCTTTTTGGGTTAGTTGTTTTTAAATGTTTTTGGTGGACTGATTCATGGGTTCAGGTCTGAAATAATTATTTTTTTAGGTTTACTAAGACTGATTAGTATTGCCAGTTTTTATTAATCCTTTTGGTGCTGGGGTCAGGGTATTCTTTTTTTGAAATCCTTCAGTTGTTAAATTTCAAAATTTCTTTTTTGTATTTAAGGTTTGTTAGTTATTGTTAAGGTGTTGATAGAGAATAATAAAATCATCAAAATCTTTAGGAAGTGTTTTCTTGGTAATCAAAAGTTTTTTTATTTCAATGTATAAATCATGTTGTAGGTAAATGATTTGGGCGGCATTATTGTAGTTTAGGCGTCCTATGAGATGTTTGAATTTTGTTAAGTAGGTGAAAAAGGGTTTATTGGTCTATTTTAGGTTTCTCAATTTTTGTTTTGTGGTTTTAGTAGGGTTAGGATTTTTGAAGACTTTTTCGAGTTATGTGGTAAATTTAGCATAGGTATTTTAGTTTTATGTTTTATTATTGGTGTTATATTTATTGAAGGTTAATTCTGTTGGGTTTCTTTTAAAAAGATTGATGGTGTATGTAATCTTTTTTTTGAATGTAGCGAATTTGGTGGTTTCTCCTTTGTATTTATTATTGAGCTAAGCCAAGAAATTTCGTAATTCATGGGGTTTAATACTGTCGAAAAAATCAAAATTTGGAAATTTAATACTTGGGACAGTTGTTGGGGCTGCTGTGGGCATGCTATTCCTGAAATGTTCAAAAACTGCCATTATAGCTTTGGTTTGTTCAATAATAAATCCTAATAAAACAATGACCGTAGTTTTTTTTTGGCGTCTTTTCCTTTGGAGGACTCACTTTTTGGTGGGGTTGGTGCTAACATTTAGATATTAGGTTGATAGAATTACAAAGCAACAAAGTGTAAGAAATTATATACGGACTAGTTGTGATATCAAAATAATACACAAATGTTATAAGGTAAAAATAGTGTATTAATGTGAATATAGATTAATACTTAAATTGTTGTTTGGTTTCTAAATATATGATAGCGAATATAGCAGTTTAAATAGATAATTGATAAAGGAAATAATAAAGTAAATTGGATAGGAGTTAAGTTTGAACTAGACATTCAGATATATAGAATATTAAACTGAATAGGAGTTAAGACTACATAATTTATTAAACTAAACAAGAGTTAAATCTAAATTGGATATTTGGATATATAAAATATTAAATTGGATAGGAGTTGTTCCTGCATAAGCCAGGAAGTCTGTGTAGGACAAGGGCCTAAATAGGCCCTATGCCGCACTTATTAATATAATAATTATAATCTTGGACTACAAGTTTCGAGATCTGAATCTAAATACTTCCTTATTCTAAATCTGCAATTTATGTTACGTCGTATAATTTTTCTTCCAATTACAATATCGCTTGGATGTTTCCTATGATCATTCTGAGGGCTCCTCCGGCCGCCTGGATTTCTGCTTGGAGTTCATTATGCTGAGATTGCTTTGTTACAAATTATATTAAATATAATTACATATTTTATATAATAATATTAATTATTATAATATCTAAAATAAAAATAAAAAATGTTGTTATATAAAATATATTTAATAATTTTTTTAATATATAAATAATATCTAACTTTTTTATAAAATTTAGATTTTTTTATTATTAAATAATTAAAGAGTGAATCATAAATTTCAACTAAATATTTAATGCTAATTACAAAATAATATATTTTAAAATAGTTGGTATAAAATTCTTTAAATAGATTAAAGTTTGTTTGATATAAAATTTTTTTAAATTTTTGTCACGGCCCAGCCATATTGACTAACCCAATTAGAAAATATATCTTAACACAACAAACATACTTCTTATTTCTACCTCTCTTTATCTCACAAAAATATTTTTAATTATAATTATTCAGATTCTTCAAATTAAAAATTTATACGCCTATTTTCTGCCTCATGTACAAATATATTATAAAACAACACATTTCTTGTTTTAACTAACAGACAGAAATATTTAACACTAATCCATCATACAATATTCAACGCCAAATCCTTTTTATCAAACATATCAACTAATCAACTATCAACAATATCAACAAATCGACCAAACATCTGTTATATATCTAATCACTCATTTATAAAAAACTTCATCATATATTTAAAAACCTTTAAACAATAACAATTCTCAATTTATCTTAGAACTCCATCAATCAACTTATCAACTTAATTTACAACCTATTTGAATAGTATTTAATCTCACAACTAATTACTATATTACACTTTCTATTCATATAACTTTATATTTTTACTTCGAATACTATACTATTTTTTAAGAGATCTAAACATATAAAATTGAGAAATATAGCAGAGTGTTAAGCTATTTTAGGAAATTTTGCTAAAGAATCCTAGAACAAATATAATATTTTGACCAATCCAACTCTTAGAAGGAAGTAGTGTATATCGGAAAATTACGATCTATTAGATATAGATATAAGTAGTGAAAGTCAAAAAAACTTCTACAATCCCCTTAAAGTTTTAACACAACTTGTAAATCAAAAAATAATCAAATATGCTGCAACACAAACTAAACTACTAGTAAGTTAGGTAAACCCTAATCTTGAATTATAAAGTAGAACTGATATAAAAAAAAACGAAAAATCTATTAAAGTTTATAGACTATTAAGATTTTAAAACGAAATTACAACAATTGAATTAGGTATTTAAATATAACCTATAAAAAAATTACAAAAAAACACGTGCAACAGATATATAAAAAAACTTAGTACAAATATTAACAACCTACTAGTAATATTAAATATGTCTATTGAATAAATGAATATCAATCCTACCAATGGTAGGAAAGGAAATTTCACCAACCTCCAACCAAAAAATCTTTTTCCTCCTAAAACCCTCAAAAAATTACAAATGTAATTGGAACTCTTGCAAAAGAAATATGACCAGAATATTGAAAAAACTATTATTAAAATTTTTATCATAAATTCGAAAAGAATAAAAATAAATAAAAAATGTAATGAACTCCAAAAACGATTTAATAGCGTAAAATTATTATGAATTAACAATTTAACTAAATTCAACAGAATGTTTGGAAAACTTGATTATTTTTTCCAACAGTTTAATATTTATTTCCAACTCCAAACCAAACAATTCCCTAATAATAAAACCAAAATCCTCTTCACAAGAATGTATTTTGAAGATACTATTTTACAAACTTACATTACCTACCAACAATATTGTTCCAAACCCATTAAAAAATAAGAAAAACATATTATTAAAGTTATAACCAACTACAATACCTTTATTAAATTCCTCAAACAACAGTATAGAAAAGACGACAAAATCTTTCGTATACGACAAAACATCACCTCTTTTAAACAAACCAACTCCACTCAAAACTATTTTCAAAAATTCAACAAACTCACAATTCTAACTAAATAAGATGATGGTAATCTTTACTACCAAACAAAAGAAAAACTCAAGACTAAACTCCAACAATATGTCTACATTCAGAAAAAAAAACAGAAAGATAAAAACCTCCCTAATATAACTCACATAGAAATACAACAACATACTATCAAAATTAACAATATCAATTTCAAAACTCGCACCAACCAATCCTCCTATAACAATAAAAAGAAAAACAATAACAACTCCAACAACTTTAAAAACAAAAAAAATAAAAAAGATAACAACAAACAATAAAAACATGATAAAGACAGAAAAATACACCCCAATCAGACTTTTAGGCCTACACCTATGGACCTCAACAACACACAACAACAATATCCGCACAACAAACCCAAAAAAAATCCAAAATCCAACACACCACTATACTGAAATTATAATAAAACTAAACATTTTAGAAATAATTACCCAAAAAACCAACGAAATACCACACACCAACACAAACAATTTCACAACACCAATCAAAATCCTAAAACTCCAACAAAAAATCAAAAAAAATCTATCAAATTCAAAATAACACTTCAAAAGAAAAACTCTATTAAAAATACTCAACAACAAATCCTTAAAATTGTTTATAAAAATTTTTCACAAACCTCTACCTCCAATACCCAAATAAATACCTTTAAATCAATGACCCAAGATAATAACGACAAAAAAATCATCACCCAATTCTCAGATATTAACTATTTTTTTATCAAAGAATAATATCATTAACTATAACAAAACCCTCCACCAAAAAAATATTTTTGGTATTAACGAAAGTTTAATAGAGAATTTTATCAATACTACCTACAGAACAAAAAACACAAATATCAACTCATTAAAAACGATTTTGAACCTCAAAACCCAATAATTTATTTAAGAGCTACACAACAATAATCTCTCACCAAACAACTTTTATCAACCATTAATCTCTCCGAAGTGTATGAATAATATTCTGTGTTACTTTTACTCTCTAACTGGGATAACGATGTATATTTTCCCTCATCATCTTTATTAAAAGATTTTTTTTCCTCTACCTCAAATAACGAAGAAAGTTTTTTCATCAACAAAAATATTTATAGCTTCAATTATAACAACAAAACCCACACTTAAATAAATTAAACAACCAAAAAAGATTAAGAATATATTAAATACCTTAATTGCTATGTAAAATATAATAAATATAACTACACACAAAAACATAAATAAACAGACAAAATAAAATTTAAAAAAACCTTATATCAAGCAAACTTTGACTTATTCGGAAAATTTTATACCAACCACTTCAAAATATATTACTTCACAATCAGCGCCAAACATTTGGTTAAAACCCATAACCCACTCCCTAACTATCCAATAGTAGGAGAATTTAAACTCCGCGAAAAAGTCAGATATCACCTATACATTGGAAGAATTGCTGAATATACTCTATACAACAATACTTTTTATCTTTACCCCGGATGCTACAGTGACTAGTACTACTACACAGGACATATAATTGTGCTCAACATAGTCTTCGAAGATGATTTAGGACAACACACTTGTTCTATTTGTCCAAAAAAATTATAATTTCAAACCTACATCCAACTTTTAGTCCATATAAATGAATGTATTCAAAAATTGCGACCTAATTTCTTCAAAAACCTCCTCACCTACAAACAAAATATTAAATTTCCACTCAACAAACACCTTCTCATTCATAAAAATATCCCTAACGAAAGAAAATCATACCATATGTATTTTGAAATTACCACCTCCCTCCTATACAAACAATTATATCTCTACAGTAAATATCAGCATACTTAGAAAGAACAAACCAGATTCATGCACTTTACAGACATAAGAGAAAACCAAAAATAACTAGAATACCAATGTAGTCTATACTACAAAACAGAAAAAAGTTGGAACAACCTCCTCAACCATTATTTCAAAAAGTACATCCTATAAATTCGTACCACAGAAAGTTCCTTCAGACAAAGCAACCTCAAACTCATCAACAAAAAAAAAGTACAAAATAACAAAATCCCCAACACAAAATATAAACTCAACCTCATAACCTATTTAAAAAATCAGAAAAAGAAAATTTTTTATTTTATAAATAATCTCAACCAAACCTGTCATAAAGATTACTTTCACAACAATAAGAAATCTTGCGAATTCTGCAAAAAAACTTTTAGAAAACTCTATTACGACAAACTCCTCCTATATAACAAGCATACCAACAAATAGACTCTATAAACCAGCCATACACATTACCTCAAGATAATTACAAAAACAAAACGAAAAATACCTTACAAATATCAATACCACCTCTGCAATAACAAGAAAATTAGACAATAAAACCAATTCAAAAAACATTTCCTCAATCACCACATTATCTATTTTTTTAACCCACATAACCCATTTTATTTTTTTGATAATTATAAATCATCACACAAATCACCTCCCCCTTCAAAACCAAATTTCGACAAATAAAATAATATCCCAAAAGAATTTTTTAAAAATTATTTAAACTAGAAATACCTCAAAAATCAATACCTCCTAAAAAATCCAACCTACATATCATTAAAACCAGATCAAAAACATTCAAATTTAACCTCACCAAAAAACACCTTATTCTTCCCACTCACATCAACAAAACACTAATTAGCACACTAATCAACAGTGGTGTTGAAAACTCTTTCATCAATTCGAAAATTGTATAAAAACTTAATCTACCAACCAAGTAAATAAAAATTTTTATTTTTGTTACCGTCTTTAAAGGAAAATTTTTTGGAATTATTATTAAATAAACCACAATTATATTTATAATTAATAAACATATTGAAACTCTCTCAATCAACATTTTAAATATTTTTTATAACTTAGTTTTAGGATATCCATGGCTCGAAAAACACAACCCCAACATTGATTGGCAACAAAGAACCATCAATTTTTTTTGTTGTTCATATTGATAAATCAAAAGTAACAATGATACCACTCATACAAAGAATTTTTTTTTTAACAAAGAAATTCATCTCAACCTTACTCAACATATGTCACTTAAAAAAGTTAAAAATTGAATCAAAAACAAGTTAAAATTTATTCGATACTTCTTAATAAAAGCCAAAAAACTCGTTTAAACTACTAATCTTAATATTTTTACTTAAATTACCTCTAACAACTGTTTAATCTTTAAATTATCCAAAAAAAACAAACCCTTACCAAAAATCAATTAATTCACCCACCACATACCTCTCAAAAAAGAAACATAATTAAGGTTTCTACTTATATATACATACACAAAAAAAAAACTACTGTTTTTAGGAAATATATTGACAAAAATTTAAAAAACGGATATATTCACCCCTCAAATTCACCAACAAAACACCCTATCCTTTTCATCCCTAAAAAAAATGGAAAACTATGTATATACATTGATTACCAAAATCTCAATAATATTACCATCAAAAACACAAAACCTCTACCTCTCATAAACAAATCTTTTAATCACCTTATAAACACCCAAATATTCTTTAAACTCAACATTATCAACAATTACTACAATATCCGAATTAACCCTAAAGAAGAATAAAAAACCACTTTTAAATACCACTATAAATTATTTGAATATATAGTTATACCTTTCAAACTAACCAATACACCTACATCTTTTCAAACCTTCATAAACCATATTCTACGAGAATACATTGATGTAATCTATATTATCTATCTAAACAACATTTTAATCTACAATAAAAATCTCAAAAAATATAAAAAATATGTTAATTTAATCCTTGCCTTTTTACAAAAATACAACTTACGATATGTAAAAGAAAAGTCTAAATTTACTATTATTGAATATAAATTCTTAAAAACCATAATTACTTCTAATGGTGTTAAAATAAATCCAAAAAAAATCCAAACTATTTAAAATTAACCTATCCCTCAAGAAGTTAAAAAAATATAGTCATTTTTAAAACTCTACAATTATTATCAACATTTCATTCAAAAATATAATTTTATATCAACAACACTGTCTAAACTTACAAAAAAACAAATTAAATTCAAAATGACGTTTAAATGAATCACCACTTTCAATACTTTTAAAAATTCTTTCGTATTCGCTCTAATTCTTAAAATTTACAACCCAAAATTATTTATCAAAATTAAAACAAACGCTTCTGTAATAACTTTTAAAACTTATTTACTATAGTTACACTTCGATAAAAAATAACACCCAATTACCTACATCTCTCACAAATTCAACACTACCCAGTTATAATACACTATATATAATAAAAAACTCATAACTATCGTAAAAACTTATCGAAAATAACATATCTACCTTTAAACAAAAAAACCCTTTACTATCTTCTCCAATTATAAGAATTTCACTTATTTTTTTATTACAAAAGAACTCAATAGATGACAAATCCGCTAATAAAAACTTTTGTATAAATATAACATAAAAATTATCCATTTCAAAGGAAAAGAAAACATACTCACCAACACCATTAGTCAACAATCAAATCTAATAAAAAAAATAAAATTCAACAAAAATACTATTCTCAAACCACAAAAACATAATATCACCATCAACAAAACTTTTAACCTTACAAAACATATTGTAAAAAATGAACTCAAAGGAAAAATTATGCAAAATTATCAGCATGATGTCATTACATGACAAATACTAAAACGAACTCAAAATCCCCCCCAACATTTTGAACTTCACAATAAAATTATTCTATTTTGTAACACTTTCTACATTCCCTTGAAAAAACTCCAAATAAAAATTATCTCTCAACATTACAACTCCCCCACTCATAATTATTTAAAAATAAATCATACTCAAAAATTTTTGACAAAATCGTATTATTGGCCTAATATAAGAAAACATATCAAAGAATATATTAAAACTTACAATATATACTATCGAAATAAGTTTAATTGATATAAGCCCTATGGAATTTTTTAATTCTACGATGTACCTTATATACTTTTTAAAGTTATTACCTATGATTTTATTTAAGAAATGCAACCCTCACAAGATTTATTTATTAATTTTATTTTTAACAAAATCTTAGTTATTACTTGTAAATTCTTGAAAACTGCTATTTTTATACCATAGTATGAAAAATTCGAAACAACCAAATTTTAACATATCTACCTCCAACATGTCTTTTCCAAATACAAAATCCAACATAAACACATCTACAACCAAAATCAACTCTTTTAAAGCAAATATTAACAATCAGTCATAAACCAGATTAGTACCAAATTGAATATTACTTCCAAAATACATCCTCAAACAAATAATACTTCAAAATGTTTAATTCAAACCCTCAAAATATATCTCCAATATTTTATAAATTATACACAAACAAATTAAATATCTCTCCTCCCCTCTACCAAATTTACATATAATACCTCGCAATACTCAACCACAAAACTATTGCCATACAAAATCTTACATGGATAGACTCTAAAAACCTTTTTACCTCCCTTCCAACCCAAAAAAATCATATTTAATACTAAAGAATATATGAAAAAAATAAAAAATCTTTATAATATTCTTAAGAAAGACCTTCAATTTTTTTAAGAATGAATAACTCATTATTATAATAAAAAACATCTAAAAACTCCTTTATTAAAAAAAGGAGATAAAACATATTTACTTACACGAAATTTAAAAACCAAACGCCCTAAAAAACTTAATTTTCAGAAATACAGCCCCTACACAATCAAAAAACAATTAAGTAAACACCAATACAAATTAAACATACCTAAACCCTCACAAATTCATCACACATTTCATATTTCTCTCTTAGAATTTACTCCACCTAGACTACAGGAAGATTTAGAAGACATAAAAATCAAATACAACAATTACACCAAATACAACATCAAAAAGATCCTTGAAGGATTTAATAAGAATAACAAATATTTTATTCAATAATTTTTACCCTATAGCCTAGAAAACAACTCCTAACAACCAAAAAAAAACATCTTCCCAAAACTTATTTAGTCTTATCTAAGGTAACCCAAAATACTCGCTCAACAGAACAATGCAACACCAAAAAAAAGACATAAACAACCTAAAAAGAATATCGATTAACAAGAAACAAAAATTATAATAATATTTATAACTTACACACACCTAACGGCACCCCTCACCACAAATATACCTTTTTATACACCACTAATGTAACCAATCTAAATCAACTTTTTTAACCTCCCAACATCAAAAAAACTCACCTAAAACTTTTTATTAAACAAACCATGTTAACAAAAAAACACGTAACAAACAAATCCCCCCAAACAAAAAAACAATATTAGAAGTTAAAGATTTCGCGAATGTAAGAAGAAATTTTTGATAAGGTATTTTATTTAAAATTAAAAAAAATTATGAATATAAAAAAAAATCAAGTAAGATTGTTTTAAACATCCCCATAAATATTTTTTATAAAATTTTTTATTGAAAACTCTTCCCCCCTTCAAAAGAACGCGAAAAGATTCCCTATGTCCACAGAACCCGCAAAATAATTTAAAGGTTTTATAACAACCCCTAAAACCTCCTCCAAAATCGTTTTCCTATTATCTACCCACTCAAAACCTAAATCCCACACATCACCCCTAAAATAATTCAATTGTTTTTATATACCTGAATCCCCCCCATCAACCTCCTCTAATAAATCTTCTTCCATAAATAAAGCTTTTGCATACACTAAACTCTCACAATACTTTTCAATAATAATAAACAACTCTTATTAACAACACTTCAACTCCACCGCTACCTTATAAAACTTGGCAAAAAACACCGATAACTTATTTTAACTTTCCGCCAATTTATTTTAATCATCTTAAACTATTTACTAAATATTTTCAAACCTTCCCATAATTTCATAAAACTATTAAATTTTCAAAACTCTCACCTCAAAAATCCATACCACTAGCAAATATATCAGCACGCACCCATAGAAAAATCTACAACAAAAACACTCACATAAAATCACATTACATTTTCCCTTCCTATGCTTAACACATATAGAACAACTTTTAAAACCCTCCATCATCTCACACGAATAACCACCCCGCTTGCAAAACAAACACACTTCTACCACTATAACACCAAAATATTCAAAATCTTCAAAAACTCAACGAACCCACTCCTTCCAAAACTCATTAACCATTTTATTTTCTTTTCAATATTTCTAAACTCCCTTTCTGAACATAACAAATATAAAAGATATATTAATTACACACTTTAAAAAATATTTAATAATTTAAATTTAATTTCATTCTCATTGTTTTAAATTGATATTCTTATACATATACCTACTTATATAATCATATACAACACAAAATTATACTATAATTTTTATTTCCATAAAAAACCAACAAAACCATAACAATAATATTCCCTTGTGGGAATTCCTGTATCAAAAAATCCCCTATTTGATTTTTTTGTACAGTATTTTTCCCATATACTATTTTATCCCACACAAAATTTTTCTCACAAATCCAACACCCCATATAGATTATTTCCCCATCTACGAAAAGATTTTGCATGAGAATTTTATATAACGAAGTTTCCCTTAAAAAAAGAGATAATATCACAACCCAACCATATTGACTAACCCAATTAAGAAATATATCTTAGCACAACAAACATACTTCTTATTTCTACCTCTCTTTATCTTACAAGAATATTTTTAATTATAATTATTCAAATTCTTCAAATTGAAAATTTATACACCTATTTTCTACCTCATATACAAATATATTATAGAATAATATATTTCTTATTTTAACTAATAAACAGAAATATTTAACACTAATCCATCATGCAATGTTTGACACCAAGTTTTTTTTGTCAAACATGTCAACTGGTTGATTGTCGACAATATCAACAAGTCGACCAAACATCTGTTATATATCTAATCACTCATTTATAAAAAACTTCATCATATATTTAAAAACCTTTAAACAATAACAGTTTTTAGTTTATCTTAAAACTCCATCAGTCAACTTATTAATTTAGTTTACAACCTACTTAAACAATATTTAATCTCACAGCTAATTACTATGTTACACTTTTTATTTATACAACTTTATATTTTCACCCCGAATACTATACTACCCTCTGAAAAATCTGAACATATAGAGTTAAAAAACACAGCAGAGTGCTAAACTGTTTTAGGAAACCTTGCCAAGGAATCCTGAGACAGGTGTAACAATTTTATTTTGTTTGTTCACTTATATTCTTATATATAATTATATTTATTATATTTTATGTAATAATTAAAATATTTAATATATTTTTAATTTTTTTTAATTGTCTAATTTATTTAAATATAAATTTTATTGTTATAATTAAAATTATAAATATTTCTGTTAATAAGAGGGCTTTTTTTGTTATTTAAAATAAAAGAAAAGAAATCTTTTGATAAAGTAATAAAAAAAAATATATGTTGTTATCTCAATCAGAAAATAAAAATAATATAAAATATTATTCATACACTTTAAAAAAATTAATGGTTAATAAAAGTTGTTTAATAAAAAATTGTTATTATATAATTTTTAAATAAATTATTAAGTTTTGAAATTTAAAATTACTTTTAACAAATTAATACTTATATTTTTTATTTTGTAAATAATATTAATAAAATTCTTCATTAAATTTTTATTAATATTAAAAATGTTTTTTTAATAAAAAGTTTTATTATAATTAATAATTGTTAC
>NW_011645720.1:0-3586 GCF_000225545.1 Orbilia oligospora ATCC 24927
GTACGAAATTTGAAAATTAAGCATTTTAAAAAATTTAATTTTCAGAAATACAGTTTTTATATAATCAAAAAATAATTGGGTAAATATCAATATGAATTAAACATATTTAGATCCTTACAAATTTATTGCACATTTTATATTTCTTTTTTAGAATTCGCTCTATCTGGACTACAGAAAGACTTAGAAGATATAAAAATCAAATACAATGACTATATCGAATACAACATCAAAAAGATCTTCAAAGGATTTAATAAAAATAATAAATATCTTATTTAATAATTTCTACCCTATAACCCAGAAAACAACTTCTAACAACCAAAAAAAAACATTTTTCCAAAACTTATTTAGTTTTATCTAAGACAACCTGGAATATTCGTTTAATAAGGTAATACAACATTAAAAAAAAGATATAGACAACCTAAAAAGAATATTGATTAGTAAAAAGCAAGAATTATAATAACATTCATAACTTACATATATTTAACGACACTCCTCATTGCAAATATATCCCCTTATGCACTACTAATACAACCAATCTAAATCAACTTCTTTAATCTCCCAATATTAAAAAAGTTTATTTAGAATTTTTCACTAAGTAAGTTATACTAATAGAAAAATACGCAACAAACAAATTCCCCCAAATAAAAAAACGATATTAAAAGTCAAAAATTCCACAAACACAAAAAGAAACTCTCAACAAAGCATTTTATTTTGAAATTAAAAAGAGTTATGAATATAAAAAGAAATTAAACAAGATTGTTTTGAATATTTCTATAAATATTTCTTAAAAACTCTGATATAAAAAACTCTTCCCAATTTTGAAAAAATTTAACAATAATTGAAAATTCTAGAAAATTCTATTATAGCATATAAAAATATTTTATAAATATAAAATCTTTATTAAGTACTCTTTTTAAAATAACTTTTCCATTATTAATCTAAAAATTCATAAAATTTTAAGTATTTTTTTTCAAATAATTTAGTTATTTTTAAACATTTGGATTAGTTTTTTTTATTTTTTTTCAAAAAGTATCTTCCTTTAATAAAATTATTTTTATATGAACCAAACTTTTTTTATATTTATCAATAATAATGGATAATTCCCATTAACAATAATTTATTTTTGTTATAATTTTTTTAAAAGAATCTAAAAAATCTGATAAATTTTTTTGAACCTTTTTAATTTTATCTTATTAATCCAAAATATTTTTCTAAATAATTTTGAATTATATAGTTATCTCCTAAAATTTTCGATATTTGCAACTTTATACCTCTAAAATATAAAACATTAAAGAAATTATAAGTTAAAATTAGAATATAATTCTAAGAAAAAAATTCATTTACATAATATTACATTACAACTACTCTTTCCTCTATACACATAAACTAAATATTTTACCAAATCCTCTATAACAAAACAAAGATAATTTTCTTTAATATAATAATTATAAGAAATTTTTATTTATACTCCAAATTAATCAAAATCTTTAAGAAATTCTTTACAATATTTTAAAATATTATTTAGTTTCCATTTTTTTTGATATTTTTGAATTTTGTTATTACTTATAATATAAGATATATTAAATGCGTATTAATTAAAAAATATAAAATAATTTAAGTTTTGATTTCAATTTTAAATACAAATTTATTATTTTTATATATATATCTACTTATATAATTTTATATAACTACACATAAATTTTTTTTTATAATTAAAAATTTTTACAAAATATATTTCTAAAAGAAATTTTTATACAAAAAAATTCCTTAATATAAATTTTTATATGTAATATTTTTTTGTATAAAATTTCCTTACAACACTTTATTTTTTTTTTGGAATGTTTACTATCTACAAGAAAATTTTGTATAAGAATTTCAAATAACAAAATTTTTTGTAAAAAGGAGATAATATTACAATTTAACTATATTAACTAATTAAATTAAGAAATAAGGTTTGGTATAATAAATATGCTTTTGTTTTTTATTTTTGTTTTATTTATAGAATTATTTTTTATATAATTTTTTAAATTTTTTTATTTAAGAAAATATGCTTTTTATTTTGTATTTATATATTTTATATTATTTGAAATAATATATATTTATTTCTTTGGAATAATCAGAAATATTAATAATTGAATTATTTAATTATATATATATAGTTTGATATTAAGATTTAGATATTAATAGCTAAAATAGTTATAAACACTTACAATTTTATAAATATTTACAATTTTGATATTACTTATAATTAATTGTTTGTTATATTTTGAAATTCTATAAAAAATTTTCTTATGTATATATAGATTTTTAAACAATAATAATTTTTAGATTTATTCTTAGATTTTATTAGTTAATTTATTAATTTAGTTTATAATTTATTTAAATAATATTTAGTTTTATAATTAATTATTATGTTATATTTTTTATTTTATATAATTTTATATTTTTATCTCGAATATTATATTATTTTTTGAGAGATTTAAATATATAGAGTTGAGAAATATAGCAAAGTACTAAACTGTTTTAGAAAATTTTGCCAAGGAATCCTGGGACAGGTGTAACAAGATCTAAAAATTACTTATTTATATATTCTCAATAATAATTATACTAAAATAAATAATCTTAATTTAATTATAAACTTTTATAATTTATTTATAAATATTAAAATAAAATATAATTTTTATAAAAATAAAATTTTTAATATAAACAAAAAGAAATTTATTATAGAAACTATTTAATTTTCAAAAATAATCATACCAACTTATACTAAAAATTAATTTATTAAACAATTTGGTAATCAAGAATTAATTATATTAATTAAATACTGTAACAAAGCAATCTCAGCATAATGAACTCCAAGCAGAAATCCAGGCAACCAGAGGAACCTTTAGAATAACTATAGGAAACATTCAAACAATATTGTAATTAAAAGAAAAATTACATAATGTAATACAAATTATAAATTTAGAATAAAAAAATATCTAGATTTAGATTTCGAAATTTGTAATCTAAAATTATAATTATTATATTGATAAGTGCGGTATAGGGTTTGTTTAAACCCTTATCTTATATAGATTTTTTAATTTATGCAAAAATAATTTTTGTTTAGTTTAATACTTTATATATTTGAATGTTTAATTCAAATTTAACTCTTGTCTAATTTAATAAATTATATAGTTTTAATTTTTATTTAATTTAATATTTTATATATCTAAATATTTAATTTAGATTTAATTTTTGTTTAATTTATTTTATTATTTTTTTTATCAATTATTTATTTAAATTGTTATATTTACTATTATATATTTAAAAACCAAGTAATAATTTAAATATCAATCTATATTTACACTAGTATATTATTTTTTGTTTTATAATATTTATATATTATTTTGATATTATAATTAGTCCATATATGATTTCTTATATTTTTGTTACACCTGTCCTAGAATTCCTTGGCAAGGTTTTCTAAAACAGTTTAGCATTTTGCTATATTTCTTAACTCTATATATTCAAATCTTTTAGAAAGTAATATAGTATTCGGGATAAAAATATAAAGTTATATAAAATAAAAAATATAACATAATAA
>NW_011645721.1:0-19208 GCF_000225545.1 Orbilia oligospora ATCC 24927
CCATATTTAATTCAATAAATATAATATAAAAATTAATTTTAAATATTAAAATAATTTTTAGTAATTTTAAATTAAATATATTTTAACAATTTTAAATTTAATTTATTTAATTTAGTATTAATTAATAAATAAGAAGTATAATTATTAAAAATTTAAAATTTCTATTTTATTAATTTATTATAAACAGTTAATTATCTGATTTTTCTTATATATATATAATTTAAATTATAAAATTAAGATAATGTAAGAAATCGTATACAGCCTAATCGTAATATCAAGGTAATACACAAATATCACAAAACAAGAGTAGTGTACTAATGTAAATACAGATTAATACTTAAATTGTTGCTTGATTTCTAAATACATAACAGCGAACTTAACAGTTTAAATAAACAATTAACAAAGAAAATAACAAAATAAATTAGACAGAAAATAAGTCTGTGAACTGGACAATCAAACATAAAATATTAAACTAGACAAAAAATAAATCTATAAACTAAACAATCGGACATAAAATATTGAATTGGACAGGAGATAAGTCTAAACTAAACATTCAAAAATACAGGGTGCTGAACTAAACAGTACATAATTCTACATAGTAAACGAATATATATAGCGAAGTACTCTTTCTGGGAGTTACCAAAAGAGCGAGAACTTTCCTATCTGAAACCCTTAGAACTTAAATGATAACTGTAATCTTATACTACGAGTTTCGAGATCTGGATCTAGATACTTCCTTATTCTAAATCTGCGGTTTATATTGCGTCGTATAGTTTTTCTTCTAACCACAATATCGCTTAGATATTTCCTATAATCATTCTAAAAACTCCTCCGACCACCTAAATTTTTGTTTGGAGTTTATTATACTAAGATTGCTTTGTTATAAAATCTCTTCCTTTAGCATTGATGTTTCGTCGATGCTCCATTCAAAGATCTAATATCATAATAAATCCTTTGCTGTGTCGATATCTTTTGTTAATCTTAGGTAGTATGAATTTTTTGTAACTGCTCTTATGCTTAATTCCTGGGAATTCTAATTTCTCGAAAGTTTTCAAAGATTTTTCAAAAAATTCTTCTTGGTTTTTCTCTGGTATTTTTGGTATTTTTGGTTTTAGAATTTTTAATAATTTTGAATGTGGATTTTTCGGTTGGACTTCTTCTTCTAAGTTAAAAATTTGATCACTGGTTATTTGCTCCAGTGAGTTTTCGATGGTTGAACTGAAATTTTTTATGGCTTTCTAGGCTTGAACCAGTTCAATTTGCAACCTCTAGATTTCATTGTACAGGCTGATATAGATAGATTCTAATATCTAAATATCAAAAAAATCTAATGCTAAGAATAAATCTTAAATAATGTTTGGGTATTGGAAAACCTTGATTAATTCGCTTATTTTTTTTGGGTTGTACTGGAATAATAAGATAAAATCGAATATATCAAGTGGAGAGACCAAATCAATCAAGATAAAATTTATAAAAGTCGTTAAATAATTCCTAAACATAAGTAATATCGGATGCTGGTTACCAAGTAAATTCATTCCAACCTTTCCACTAAAAAAGATACTAAAGTTTTCGGTAGTGTATTCACAAATCTAAAATTTTCTCGACTTCGTATTCTTCTTCGTTGTTAACAATAACTAGTAGAAGTCGTTCTTCGTAATTTTAACTAGAAAAAACATTATCTGGTGCTAAATACAGCAAGTTAATATAAAAAACAAGATAAATTCTTATTGAGGGGGAAAACTTTAGCTTATATGTTTTTTTTCCTACAAACTTAAGGATCTGAAATGGACCCTTCATCTTATTGAACAGTTTTGAGTAGAATCATACCGTTTTGATATTCTGTATATCTAGCCAGACATGGTCTCCTTCCTTATAATCAAATGATGGCCATCTGTGTTTGTTTACTTGTTTTTGTTGTATCTGTGCGACGCAATTAATTTTTATACACAAAACTTCTTATAATTCTAACATTTACTATACAAACCCTACAACCTCTTAATTTCTAAAAAATTTTCTAAATCCTTGAAATTCAAAGGTATCCAAATTCCATCCATAGTTTGCAACAAATAAGAAGATTCCAGTGGTGTCGGATATCTTATTATTATAGGAATATTCAGCTAAAGGTAGTTATTCAACCCAGTCATCTTGTTAATAATTAACGTAAACTCTAAGATATTATTCTATTATAGAGTTAATTCATTCAATTTATCCATCGGTCTGGGGGTGATAAACAGTGCTAAGTCAATGATAGATCCTCAAACAATTATTAACTTTATCCTAGAATTCATCTAGAAAATTCTTTTTTTTATCTGAAATAGCTTTTTTAGATAATCCATATAATTTCCATATATCCCTAAAGAATAGTCCGACTAATTCTCTAACATTAAGTTTCTTCGTTATCAAAATCAAATATATCATTTTAGAAAGTCTATCCACAATAACAAAAATTGCGTCATATCCATTAGATTCTGGTAATCCAATAATCAAATCAAAAGAGATACTTTACCAGTTTCTTTCTACGATCTGTAATAATTACAGTAATTTTTGGGGTGCATTCCTAAACGCCTTAGTTCGTTTGTAGATATAACAGTTGTCGATATAACGATTAATATCTTTTTGAAGCCCTACCCATATATATTGTTTTTAAACCAGTTCTAGCGTCTTTACTCTCCCTAAATATCCTGCTGTAAAATGGTTATGGTGTTGTTGCAAGATTTCCTCGCGAATCTTTTTATTATCGGGTATTATTTTTTTGTTATTATGGTAGAGTTCGCTTTGTTCTTTTTTTATCTCTGATATTTTAATTTTGGGATGTTGTTTGTTTTTTTTTTGAGGGTTTTTATGATGTTTTGGATGTAGGAATTTTTAAGGGCTGTTGTTTGCTAGGTTTTTTGCGTTGTTATGATACTAATTTGTTGGATTTTTTTAGGCGGTAGTAATATTTTAATTCAATTTTTTATGCACTTATTTTTCTCTCCCTGAGGGAAGTCCTTCGACCTTCTGGTTAATGCATTGGCTTTGGTGTTGGTTTTTCCAAAAACGAAGGTTATTTTAAAGTTGAACTGAGATAGGAATTTTATTTATTTTACTTATCTTTGTTTAAGGTGTTGTTTGGTTATGAAATATTCCAAGTTCTTGTGGTCTGTGAGGATGTGTATTTGAGTGTGGATATTTATTAGGTATCATTTTTATTCTTTAAATGCTTGAATTACTGATAGGAGTTCTTTGTTATGGATATTATAGTTATGTTTTGCTGGTGTTATCTTTTTGGACTTGTAGGCTATAGGGTGCTAGAGATCGTCATTATGTTTTTGAGAAAGGATTGTGGCGTAGATAAAGTTTGAAGTGTTAGTTTTTATTCGTGTTTTTAGTGTAGGATTTTAGTGTTTTAGTATTGGTTCGGTGTAGAATGTTCGTTGGAGTGTCTGAAAGGCGTTCTTTTCTTTTTTTTTTAGTGGAATATTCTATTCTTTTTGGTTAAGTTGTAGAGAGGTTTGGTTATTTTTGCATAGTTTTTAATAAATCGTTGATAAAAGTTTGTAAATTCTAGGAAAGATTGTACTTCTTTGATAGTTTTAGGTCCTTTTTTCGGTTTTTTCTAGTCGAGTATGTCTTGAATTTTAGTAGGGTTTATCTTGATTCCATTGCTTTTAATGATGTATTTTAGGAATTTGGTTTTTTTGGTGAAGAATTTATATTTAGAGAGTTTGATATAGAGTTTTGTTTTTTGTAGTGCTTTGATGACTTTTTTCACATGGCGAATGTGTTCTTTTTTTGAATTGTTGTAAATGTAGATATTATCAAGGTATACTATATAAAATTTGTTTAGGAAGGGTTATAAGGTTTTGTTAATGTAGGCTTGGAAGGTAGTTGGGGCGTTTGTTAATTTAAAATATACTACTTAGAACTTAAAATATTTATATTTGGTGCGGAAAACTATTTTTTCTTTGTTTTTTTTAGTTATTCTGATGCGATTATAGGCGTCATAGATATCCAATCGAGTAAAATACTTGGCTTTTTTGAGTTGATTTAGGGTCTTATCAATTTGTGGTAAGGGGCATTGATCTTTAACGATAATAACATTGAGTTTTCTCTAATTTATGTAGAGTCATAGTTTGTTATCTTTCTTAAAAACGAATAAGATGGGTGTTCCCTATGGGTTGTTGAACCTTCGAATGAATCCTTTAATCATATTTTCTTCTATCTAGGGTTTAAGGATTTTAAAGTGTTCTTTGTTTATTGGTCTTAATAATTCTTAGATGGGCTAAACTTCTGGTGGTATAGGGATTTTTATGTCTTTTTTTTGTCGTAATAGCAAGGTATTTTCTTTCTTTTTTGAGAAAGCTTCGGCAAGATCTTGAAATTTATTAGGAAGTTTAATAATTTCTTCGATTTCGATTATATCATCGATAAATGTGACTTATTTCCATTTTCTTTTTAGGTTGTAGATAACAAAAACAAATCTTTGTTTTATGGTTCTCTTAAAAACTTCCGTGCTTATAATGGTGATTTTGGGTGAGCAATTCATGTGTATTTAATTATTTTCTTAATTGATATAAACTTTATGCTTTTTATGTTATAACTTTCCCAAGTTTAAAGGTTTGGTGGTGTTAACAATATCGGTATTGACGATTTTTTTATGGTCTTAGATTTTCATTTTGAATTGAGTCATTTCCTTAACAAATTCTCTAATTCCATTGAAGTATTCTACAAATTCAGGGATCTTTTTAGGATAAAATAGAAAATCATTCTTAATTGTAAATTTACGACTCATATATATTCCTATATCGCCGCTATCCAAACATGCAAAAGTTTTAACAAGTTTCTAAGAATAAAAATACAAGATAATAGGGATTTTAGTATAAAATTCAAATAATATTTCAATTTCTTCAAAATTTAAACAAGAAAATAAATTCTAAAATACAAAAAAAATTCGTAGTATTCTTCGAAGCTAGGAAATTCTCAAAATAACAAATCGGGTCCTGCCTTACTGTGTGTCATAACTTACAGTTAAGCCTACTCTTTTCCCTATTCCTCCTTAGCGTTTTTTTGTGGGTGATACCCCAAAAGGGATGCCATCTCATTTTAAATATCCTCATAGATAAATCCTCAGATATTCTAGTCTCTAGTAAGACGGAGGTTGTAGGGGATACGTCGGGTTAGTCTTCTTTGGGACCTTTTATTTAAACAATTGTTAGCGAAATGTCTTTTTTCTCCACAGTACAGACATAGCTTCTGAGCTCAACGTTGGTTTTTTTCTTCCTAGGTTAATCATCTTCGAATGTTTCCGATGGATTGATCCATGGATCCAGGTCCGAAATAATTATTTTTTCAGGTTTGCTAAAGCTAACCAGTATTGCCAGTTCTTATTGGTTTTTTTGGTGCTAGAATCAGGGTATTCTTCTTTTGGAATCCTCCAATTGTTAGGTTTCGAGATTTCTTTTTTGCATCCAAGGTTCGCCAATTATTGTTAAGACGTTAACAGAGAATAATAAAATTATTAAAGTCTTCAAAAAACGTTTCCTTGGTAATCAGAAATTCTTCTATTTTAATGCATAAACCATGTCGTAAGTAAACGATTTGAGCAGCATCATCATAGTTCAGACGTCCCATAAGACGTCTAAATTCTGTCAAGTAGGTAAAAAAGGGTTTATTGGCCTATCTTAGGTTTCTCAATTCTCGTTCTGCGGTTCCAGCAGGGTTAGGATCTCCGAAAGCTTTTTCAAACCATATGGTAAACTCGGCATAGATATCCCAATTCCATTCTTTATCATCAATATCATATTCATTAAAAGCTAATTCTACTAGGTTTCCTTTAAGAAAACTGACGACATACACAATCTTCTTTCTAAATATAGCAAATTTAATGGCTTCTCCTTCATATTTATTATTGAGCTGAGCCAAGAAATTTCGTAATTCATAGGGCTTAATACCGTCGAAGGGGTCGAAATCTAGAAATTTAATGCTTAAAACAGCCACCAGAACTACTATAAGCATGCTATTTCTGAAATATTCAAAAACTGCCATCATAACTTTAGTTTGTTTAATAGTAAATCCTAGTAAGACAACGACCGCAGTTTCTCCCTCAACATTTTTTCCCTTAGAGAACTCGCTTTTTAGTAGAGCCGGTACTAACATTTGGGTATTAAATTGATAAAATTGCGAAACAACAAAATATAAGAAATCGTATACAGCCTAATCATAATATCAAGGTAATACACAAATATCACAGGACAAAAATAATGTACTAATGTAAATACAAATTAATACTTAAATTATTGCTTGGTTTCTAAATACATGACAGCGAACTTAACAGTTTAAATAAACAATTAACAAAGGAAATAACAAAGTAAACTAAACAGAAGATAAATCTATAAACTAAACAATCGGACATAAAATATTAAACTAGACAAAAGATAAGTCTATAAACTAAACAATCAAACATAGAGTATTGAACTGGACAAAAAATAAGTCTAAACTAGACATTCGGAAATACAAAGTACTAAACTGGACAATACATAATTCTACATAATAAACGAGTGTGTATAACAAAATACTCTTTCTAAAAATTGCCAAAAAAACGAAAACTTTCCTATCTAGAACCCTTAGAACTTAAATAATAACTGTAATCTTATACTGCAAATTTCGAAATCTAGATCTAAATACTTCCTTATTCTAGATCTACAGTTTATATTACGTCGTGTAGTTTTTCTTCCAACCACAATATTGCTTGGATGTTTTTTATGGTCATTCTGAGGGCTCCTCCAGCCACCTGGATTTCTGCTTGGAGTTCATTATGCTGAGATTGCTTTGTTATAGATAATATAAATTCATTATTATTAAAATTATTATTAATAATAAAAAATTTAAAAATTATAATTATTTTTAATTAATTTAAATTATTAGTATGTACAAAATAATTAGTTTTATTATTCCAAAAATTAATTTTAATAGATTGATTTTAAATTATTAATTATTGATATTCAATATAACTTATATTTAATAAATTATTAACTAAATTAAACTAACTTTATTTAAATTCTTGATCAAATTAATTAATAAATTAATTAATAAGTTAATTAATAAATTAGTTGATAAATTAGTTAATAAATTGATTGATATACTATTAAATTGGAAAAGAATTTTAAATATAAATAATTTAAATTTAATAAATATTATAATTATTTTTAAGAATATATGGTATATATATATTTTATTAAAAATTATAATTTTAATAAAAATATTTTTTTATAGTATTAAAATAATGATTTTTATAAGAATAATAATAATAAATATATTTAATAGTTGTTTTGAAATATAATTAAAGTAATAATAATTTCTTTTTATTAAATAGTTTAGGAAAAATAAAAATATCAAAAGAATTATTTTTTTATAAAAATTCTTTAAAAATTTTTCGAATTTTTAATAGAATAGAATCTTTGTAATATTGATTATAATATTTACCAATATTAATCGAAATATAAACTTATTGTTACACCTGTCCCAGGATTCCTTGGCAAGGTTTCCTAAAACAGCTTAGCACTTTGCTATGTTTCTCAACTTTATATGTTCAGATCTCTCAGAGGGTAGTATAGTATTCGGGATGAAGATATAAAGTTATATAAATAGAAAGTGTAATATAGTAATTAGTTGTGAGACTAAATACTATTCAAGTAGGTTGTAGATTAAGTTGATAAGTTGATTGATGAAGTTTAAGAGTAAACTTAGAGATTGTTATCGTTTAAAGGTCTATATATATATGAGGAAGTTCTCTATAGAATTTTAAAATACGACAAGCAATTAATCATAAATGGTGTTGAGGTCGTGAGCGCTCATGAGGTTGTGAGCGCTTGCGACTATTTTGACTACTAATATTCAAGCCTTGGCATTAAACTATGTATATGTAACTAAATGGTTTAGTTGTTAATATTTCTGATTGTTCCAAGGGAACGAATATGTGTTGTTTTGGATAATACAAAATATATAAGTGCAGAATAAGAAGTATATTCTTTTAAATAGGAAGATTCGAGAAATTATATAAAGAATAATTCTGTGAGTAAAATAGAAGTAAGAAACAGAAGTATGTTTGTTGCGCCAAGTTTTATTTCTTAATTTGGTTAGTTAATATGGTTGGGCCGTGATATTATCTTCTTCTTACAAGAAATTTCATTATTCAAAATTTTTGTGCGGGATCTTTTCGTAGATGGTAAACATTCCAAAAGGGAAACATGGTGTTGCGAGGAAATTTTGTGCGGAAAAATATTGTGTGTGGGAATTTGTGTTGGGGGACTTTCTTGTACGGGGATTTCTTTTAGGGATATATTTTGTAGGAACTTTTAATTGTAAGAGAAAAGTCATGTACGGTTATATAGGATTATATAAGTAGGTATATGTATAAGAATAATAGATTTGTACTTGAAGTTGAAATCAAAAACTTAAACTATTTTATATCCTTCGGTCGGTGTGTATTTAACACATTTTATATTATGAGTAGTAATAAGATTTAAAAACGTTAGAAAAAACGGAAACCAGGCAGTACTTCAGAGTATCGCAAAAAATTTCTCAAAGACTTTGATCAATTCGGGGTGTAAGCAGAGGTTTCTTGTGATTATTGTATTAAAGGAGATTATCTTTGCTTTGTTATGGAGGGTTCGGTGAGGTGTTCAGTTTGTGTGTGTAGAGGGAAGAGTGGTTGTAACGCAATACTATGTAAGTGAGTTTTCTTCTCAGAATCATATTCTAATTTTAACTTGTGATTTCTTCAGTGTTTCGTATTTTAGAGGTACAGAGTCGTAAATATCGAAAGCTTTAGGAGATAGCTGTACGATTTGAGATTGTTTAGAAAAATGTTCTAGATCGACAGGATGAGGTTAAAAAAGCTTAAAAGGGTCTGTTAGATTTTTTAGATTTTTTTAAGAAGGTTGTAGCGGAAATGAGTTGCTGCTAACGGGAATTATCTATCATTATTGATAAATATAAGGAGAGCTTGGTTTATATAGAAGTAATTTTGTTGGAGGAGGATGCTCTTTGAGGGGAGGTAGAGGAGACTGATTTAGGTGTTCAAGAATAACTAAATCATTTGAGGGGAGATATTTGGGATTTTATGGATTCTTGGGTTGATGATGGGGAGGTTATTTTGAAAAGGGTGCTTGATAAAGATTTCGTATTTGTGGAGTATTTTTATATGTTATAGTGGAATCTTTTAGGGTCTTTAACTACTGCTGAGTTTTTTCAAAATCGGGAGGAGTTTTTTATGTTGGAGTTTTTGGGGGATATTTATGGAGATGTTCAAAACAATCTTGCTTGATTTTTTCTTGTATTCATAACTCTTTTTAATTTCAAAATAAAATGCCTTGTTGAGAGTTTCTTCTTGCGTTTGTGGAGTCTCTAACTCCTAATATTGTTTCTTTGTTTGGGGGGATTTGTTCGTTGTGTACCTTTCTGTTGGTGTGGCTTGCTTAATGAGAAGTTCTAGGTAAACTTCTTTGATGTTGGGAGGTTAGGGAGGTTGATTTAGACTGGTTGTACTAGTGGTGCATAAGGGGGTGTATTTGTGGTGAGGGGTGTTGTTAGGTGTATGTAAGTTATGAATGTTATTGTAATTCTCGCTTCTTGCTAATCGGCATTCTTTTTAGGTCGTTTATGTCTTCTTTTTGGTGCTACATTGTCTTGTTAAGCGAGTATTTCGGGTTGCTTTAGATAGGATTGGATGAGTTCTGGGGAAATGTTTTTTTTTGGTTGTTAGGAGTTATTTTTTGGGTCATAGGGTAAAAATTATCGAACAAGATATTCGTTATTCTTATTGAATCCTTCGAAAATCTTTTCGACGTCGTATTTGGTGTAATCGTCGTATTCGATTTCCATGTCTTTTGGGTCTTTTTGTAGTCCAAGTAAAGCGGGTTCTAAGAGAAAAATATGAAATGTGCGATGAATTCGTAAAAGTCCAGGTATATCCAATTTGTATTGGTGTTTATTCAATTGTCTTTTGATTGTGTAGAGACCGTATTTCTGAAAATTAAGTTTTTTAGGGCGCTTAGTTTTCAAATTTCGCGCAAGCAAATATACTTTATTTCCTTTTTTTAATAAAGAAACTTTTAAATACTTTTTATCATAATAATAAGTTATTCGTTCTTAAGAAAATTAAAAGTCTTTCCTAAAGATACTATGAAAATTCTTTATTTTTTCCATATATTCTTCAGCGTTAGGCACGACTTCTTTAGGTCGAAGAAAAGATAAAAAGACTTTTGGAATCCATCCACGCAAGACTTCATATAACAATAGCTTCGTAGTTAAGTATTGCAAAGTATTATATACAAATTCGGCAGAAAAAAAAAAAGATATCCAATTTATCTACGCATAATTCACAAAACATCGAAAATATATTTCGAAAATCTAAATCAGACGTTCTAAAGCACCATCCGTCTAAAAATATACCTTAAAAGCAATATTTAATTTAATACTAGTCTAATTCATAACTGATTGCCAATACTTACTCTAAAAGAGTTGATCTCAATCGCAGATATATTTATGTTGGATTCCATACTTAAAAAAGATATGTTGGAGGTAGACATATTAAAATTTGGTTATTCCAAACTTTTCATGCCATGGTATAAAGATAACGATTTTCGAGAATTTGCAGATAATAACTAGGATTTCGTTAAAGATAAAATTAGTAAATGAATTTCGTGAAAATTGCATTCCTTAAATAAAGTCATAGGTAATAACTTTAAAAGGTGCACAAAGTACATTGTGGGGTTAAAGAGTTCCGTAAAGCTTATATCGATTGGGCTTATTTCAACAGCACATATCGCAAGTTTTAATATATTCTTCGATATATTTTCTCATATTAGGCTAGTAATACAATTTCGTCAAGAATTCCTAAGTACAATCTACTTTTAAATAGCCATAAACGAGAAAGTTGTAATGTTAAAAGATAATTTCTGTTTGGAGTTTCTTCAAAGGAATATAAAAAACGTTACGAAATAAAATAATTCCATCGTAAAATTCAAAATGTTGGAAAAAATCTTGAGCTCGTTCTAGTATTTGTCATACAACGGCGTTGTACTAATAACTTTACATAATTTTTCCTTTAAGCTTATCTTTTATAATATGTTTTGTGAGGTTGAGGGTTTTGTTGATGGTGATATTATGTCCTTATGGTTTGAGAATAGCATTTTTGTCGGATTCTACTCCTTTCATTAGGTCTGATTGTTAACTAATGGTGTTGGCAAATATGTTTTCTTTTCTTTTAAAATAAACGATTTTTATGTTGTATTTATACAAGAATTTCTACCAGCGGATTTGTTGTCTGCTAAGTTCTTTTGTAGTAAAAAAATAAATAAGATTCTTATAGTTAAAAAGGACAGTAAAGGGTTTTTTTGTTTGAAGATAAACACGCCATTTTCGATAAGTTTCTATGATAGTCATAAATTTCTTATCATGTATAGTGTATCGTAGCTAAATAACGTCGAATTTGTGAAAGATATAAGCAACTAAATGCTATTTTTTGTCTAAGTATAACTATAGTAAACAAGCTCCAAAAGCTGCTACAAAAGCGTTTATTTCAACTTTAATAAATAATTTTAGATCGTAAATTCTAAGAATTAAAACAGATACGAAGGAATTTTTGAAAATATCAAAAACAGTGATTTGTTTAAACATCATTTCGAATTTAACTTATTTTTTCGTAAGTTCAAACAGCGCTACTAACATGAAGTTATACTTTCGAATAAAACGTTGATAATAATTGCAAAATTTTAAAAATGATTGTACTTCCTTGATTTCTTGAAGGATAAACCAATTCTGAATGGCTTAAATTTTCTTTGGGTTTATTTTAATACCATTAGAAGTAATTATGGCTCCTAAGAATTTATATTTGGTAATAGTAAATTTAGACTTTTCTCTTGCGCATTGTAAGTCGTATTCTCGAAAAAAGGCGAGGATCAGGTTAATATGTTTTTTATATTTTTCGAAATTTTTATTGTAAATCAAAATGTTGTTTAGATAGACAACACAGATTACATTGATATATTCTCATAGAACATGATTCATAAAAGCTTAAAAAGATGTAAATGTATTGGTTAGTTTGAAAGGTATAACTATATATTTGAATAATCCATAACGACATTTAAAAGTGGTTTTTCATTCTTCTCCAAAATTAATTCGGATATTGTAGTAACTATTAACAATGTTGAGTTTAGAGAATATTTGGGTGTTCATAAGGTGATTAAAAGATTTGCTTATAAGAAGTAGAGGTTTTGTGTTTTTAATAGTAATATTATTAAAACTTCAATAGTTGATGTATATACGTAGTTTTTTATTTTTTTTAAAAACAAAAAAGATAAAATATCTTGCTGGCGAATTTGAGGGGCGAATATATCTGTTTTTTAAATTTTCGTTGATATATTCTCTGAGAGTAGTAGTTTCTTCTTCTGTGTATGCATATATGGGTAAAAACTTTGGTTGCGTTTCTTCTTTAAGAGGTATGTGGTGGGTGAATTAATTGATTTTTGGTAAGAGTTCGCTTTTTTCAAGTAATTTAAAAACTAAACAATTGTTAGAGGTAACCCAAATAAGAATATTAAAATTAGTAGTTTGAACGAATTCTTTGGCCTTCATTAAGAAGTATTGAATAGATTTTAGCTTGTTTTTGATTCGATTTTTAACTTTTTTAGATGATATATGTTGAGTGAGGTTGAGATGAACTTCTTTACTAAAAAGGGGATTTTTTATACAAGTGGTACTATTGTTACTTTTAATTTGTCGATATGAACAGCAAGAGAAATCAATGGTTCTTCGTCGCCAGTCAATGTTTGGGTTGTATTTTTCAAACCATAAATATCCTAAAACTAAGTTATAAGGAGTATCTAAAATGTTGATTGAAAGAATTTCGATATGCTTATTAATCATAAGTGTGATTGTAGCTTGTTTGGTAATAATTCCGAGGGATTTTCCTTTAAAGACGGTAATAGAGATAGGGATTTCTATTGGCTTGGTTGGTAGATTAAATTTTTGTACAATTTTTGAACTGATGAAAGAGTCTTCAGCACTACTGTCGATTAGCGTGTTGATTAGTGTTTTGTTGATGTGAGTGGGGAGAATAAAATGTCTTTTGGTAAAATTAAATTTAAGTATTCTTGATCTAGTTTTAATGATGCGTAGGCTGAATCTTTTAGGAGGCATTGATTTCTGAGGCACTTCTAGTTTAAATAATTTTTGAGGAATTTTTTTGGGATATCATTTTATTCGTCGAAATTTGGTTTCGAAGGGGGAGGTGATCCGTATAATGATTTATAATTATAGAGGGAATAGAATAGATTATGTGGGTCGGAAAAACAGATAGTGTGGTGATTGAGGAAATGTTTTTTGAATTGGTTTTATTGTCCAATTTTCTTATTATTATAGAGGTGGTATTGATATTTGTAAAATATTTTTCGTTTTATTCCTGTAATTACTTTGAGGTAATGCGTATGACTGGTTCGTAGAGTCTATTTGTTGGCATACTTGTTATATAAAAAGAGTTCGTTGTAATAGAACTTTCTAAAAATTTTCTTACAAAATTCGCAAGATTTTTTACTGTTGTGAAAATAATCTTTATAACAAGTTTGATTAAGATTGTTTATGGGATAAGAAATTTTTTTTTCCTGATTTTCCAAGTAGGTTATGAAGTCGAGCTTATATTCTGTGTTGGGGATTTTATCATTCTATACCTTTCTTTCGTTAATAAGTTTAAAACTGTTTTGTTTGAAGGGATTTTTTGTAGTACGGATCTATAGGATGTGTTTCTCGAAATAATGATCGAGGAGGTCGTTCCAACTTTTTTCTGTTTCGTAGTATAGACTACATTGGTATTCTAATTATTTCTGGTTTTTTTTTATGTTTGTAAAGTGCACGAATCCAATTCATTCTTTCTAAGTATGCTAGTATTCACTGCAGAGATATAATTATCTGTATAAAAGGGAAATAGTAATTTCAGAATACATATAGCATGATTTTTTTTCGTCAAAAACACTTCCATAAATAAAAAAGTGTTTGTTAAATAGAAATTTAATATTTTGTTTGTAAGTAAAAAAGTCTTTAAAAAAACTAAATCACAACTTTTGAATACATTCGTTTATATAGACCAGAAGTTAGATATAAGTTTAAAATTATAATTTTTTTGGATAAATAGAACAAGTGTATTATTCTAAATTGTTTTCGAAAACTATGTTAAGTACAGTTACATATCCTGTATAATAGTATTAGTTACTGTAGCATTTAGAGCAGAGATAAAAAATATCATTGTATAAAATATATTCGGCAATTTTTTTAATGCATAGGTGATATCCGACTTTTTTGCGGAGTTTAGATTTTTCTACCATTGGATAGTTAGGGAGTGGGTTATGGGTTTTAACTGAGTGTTCGGCGTTGATTGCGAAGTAATATATTTCGAAGTGGTTGGCATAGAGTTTTTCGAATAGATTGAGGTTTACTCAATATAAGGCTTCTCTAAGTTCTATTTTATCTATCTACTTATGTTTTTGTGCGTAGTTGTATCCACCACATCCTATGTAACAATCAAGATATCTAATGTATTTTTGATTTCCTTTAGTCATCCAATCTACCCAAGTGTGGGTCTTATCATTACAATCGAAACTATAAATATTTTTGCTGATGAGAGGACTTTCTTCGTCATCCAAAATAAAAGAAAAAGAGTTTTTCGATAAAAAGGGATGAGGGAAAATATACATTGTTATCTTAGTTAGAGAGTAGAAATAGTACGAAGTATTATTCATACGCTTCGGAGAGATCGATGGTTGATAAGAGTTATTTAGTAAAAGGTTGTTATTATGTAGCTTTTAAGTAAACTATTAGGTTTTGAGGTTCAAGATTGTTCTTAATGAGTTGATACTTATGTTTTTTGTTCTGTAAATAGTATTAATAAAGTTCTTTATTGAACTTTTGTTAGTACCAAAAGTGTTTTCTTGGTGGAGGGTTTTGCTATAGTCAATGATATTGTTTTTTGGTAGGAAAATAGTTAATATTTGAGGGTTGGGTGATGATTTTTTTGTCGTTATTGTCTTGGGTCGTTGATTTAGGGGTATTTATTTGGGTATCGGAGGTAGAAACTTGTAAAAAGTTTTTATAAATGGTTTTGAGGATTTGTTGTTAAATATTTTTAATAGAGTTTTTCTTTTGAAGTGTTATCTTGAATTTGATAGATTTCTTTTGATCTTTTGTTAAAGTCTTAGAATTTTGATTGGTGTTATGAAATTGTTTGTGTTGGTGTGTGATATTTCGTTGGTTTTCCGGGTAATTATTCCTAAAGTGTCCAGTTTTATTATAATTCCAGTATAACAATGTGTTGGATTTTGGATCTTTTTTAGGTTTGTTGTGCGGATACTGTTGTTGTGTATTATTGAGGTTTATGGGTGCAAACCTAAAAATCTAATTGAGATATATTTTTTTGTCTTTATTACATTTTCATTGTTTGTTGTTATCCTTCTTATTTTTTTTGTTTCTAAAGTTGTTGAAGTTATTATTATTCTTTTTTTTATTGTTATAGGAGGATTGGTTGGTACGAGTTTTGAAATTGATATTGTTAATTTCGATAGCATGTTGTTGCATTTTTATGCGAGTCATATCAAAAAGGTTTTTATCTTTCCGTTTTTTCTCCTAAATGTAAATATACCGTTGGAGTTTAGTCTTAAATCCTTTTCTTACTCAGTAGTAAAGATTACCGTCGTTTTATTTAATTAGGACTGTGAGTTTGTTAAATTCTTGAAAATAATTTCGAGCAGAGTTGGTTTGTTTAAGAAAAATAATACTTTATTGTGCACAAGAGACTTTATTGTCTTTTCTATACTACTGTTTAAAAAATTTAGTAAAAATATTGTAGTTGGTTATAACTTTGATAATATGCTCTTCTTGTTCTTCAATAAATTTAGAATAATGTTGTTAGTAGGTAATATAAATTTGTAGGATAGTACCTTTGAGGTATATTCTTGCGAAGAAGATTTTGGTTTTATTATCAGGGAATCGTCTGGTTTGGAGTTGGAAATGGGTGTCGAGTTGCTAAAAAAAGTGATCAAGTTTTCCAGGCGTTTCGTTAAACTTAGTTAAGTTGTTAATTTGTGGTGGTTTTACACTATTAAGTCGTTTTTGGAGTTCATTACGCTCTTTTTCTATCTTCGCTTCTTTTGAATCCATGATAGAGATTTTGGTGGTGGTTTTTTTGATGTCTTAATCGTATTTCTTTTATAAGAATTCTAATTGCATTTGCAATTCTTCAAAAATTTTAGGAGGAGGAGAGTTTTCTAATTAAAAGTTGGTGGAGTTTCCTTTTCCACCATTAATAAAATCGATGTTCATTTATTTAATAGACATGTTTAATATTACTAGCAGGTTGTCAATGTCTATACTAAGTTTTCTTATATATTTGTTACACGCATTTTCTTATGGTTTTTCCACAAATTATACTTAAATGTCTAATTCAATTGTTATAATTTCGTTTTAGAATCTTAGTAATCTATAAACTCTAATAGATTTTTTGTTTTCTCTGATATTAGTTCTACTTTATAGTTCAAAACTAGGGCTTATTTGATTTACTAATAGTTCAGTTTATACTACAGCATATCTAACTACTCTTTAATTTACAAGTTGTGCTAAAGTTTCAAGGGGATCGTAAAAGTCTTCTTAACTTTCACTACTTGTATTTATGTCTAATAGATTGTAACTTCTCGACATACACTACCTCCTTCCAAAAGTTAAATCAATCAAAGTGTTACACCTGTTTTAGGATTCCTTAACAAAATTTCCTAAAACAGCTTAGTACTCTACTGTGTTTCTCAACTCTATATGTTTAGATTTTTTAGAGGGTAGTATAGTATTCGGGGTGAAGATATAAAGTTGTATGAATAAAAAGTGTAACACAATAATTAACTATAAGACTAAATATTGTTTAAGTAAGTTATAAACTAAGTTAATAAGTTAACCAATAAAGTCTAAGAGTAAACCCAGAGACTGTTATTGTTTAAAGGTCTATATATATATGAGGAAGTTTTCTATAGAATTTTAAGATACGATAAGCAATTAATCGTGAGTGGTGTTGAGGTCGTGAGCGTTCATGAGGTCGTAAGTGTTTGCGATTATCCCGGCTACTAATGTTTAAGCCTTGGCGTTAAATTATGTATATGTAATTAAATGGTCTAGTTGTTAATATTTCCGATTGTTCCAAGGGAATGAACATGTGTTGTTTTGGATAATATAAAATATATAAGTGTAGAATAAGAAGCATATTTTTTCAAACAGGAAGATCCGAGAAATTATATAAAGAATAATTTTGTAAACAAAATAGAAGCAAGAAACAGAAGCATATTTGTCGCGCCAAGCCCTATTTCCTAATCCGGTTAGTCAATATGGCTGGGCCGTGACAATTATTTTTGTTTTTTAGATTTTAATCAGTAATTTTACTTTTTATATATATATTTTTCTTTTTGAGTTTTTTTGTAATTTATAAAATTTAAAATTTTTAAAATTTATTTTCTTCTTTTTTTATGCTTTTCTATCTTTTTAATATGTTTGTTTTAAGAATTAATAATATTAATATTGTAGAGTCTAATATTGTTAATTTAAATAAACTTATTAATTTTCTTTATAATTTTTATTTGCAATATGGTTGGGCATATTATATATATTAAAATAATCGTAAAATTCAATGTAGATAATGTAATATTTGTAATTTTATTGGGAAATATATTTTTAAAAATTTTTATAAATATTTATTTTTATTTATTTTTTTAGTTTTATTGTGTTAACTTGTTTTTAGTTGTTTTTTTAAATATTGTAAGTAATTGATTTTGAATTTTTATATTTAGTAGTATATTAGTTTGTGTAGCTTATTTTGTTATTAATTAAATTTAAATTTTTTTTAGATTTAATATTATTTGTTTAGCTGTTGAATAAGCTTTTTTTAATTTAATTAGCAATAATTTTATAATTTGAGATGGTGGGGTTAAAGTTTTTATTATTATTTTAGATAATTTTACTTTTCTTATTAATAGATTTTAGGGTATTAATATTGTTATTGGTTATATTGTACTAATTTTACTTTATATTATAAGTAATTTTGTTATTGGATTTAATAATATATTATTTGTTGGTATAATTCGAGAAGTTTTTTTCTTATTTTAAAAAATAACGATCTAATTTATTAATATAATGTAAGAAGTTAATGTATTATAGGTTTATGTTGTAGTGTTAGAAGCTTTGATGGTTGGTGTTATGTCTTGTAGTTACAAAGGTAATAATGGTGGTAATAATAATAAAAATAGAGAAAATAAAAGAGATGGAGGAGATGGAGAAAATAAAAAAAATAAAAAAGATAAAAAAAATAGAAAAAATAGAAATAAAAACAAAGGTAAAGATGGGGATAATAAAAATAAAATACGTCGAGTATATTATTGTGGTTATAAAAGACAAGTTTATTTAAAACAATGTCATCGTGTTAAATAATACTTTCTTATGTTTAATTCTCTTTTTTTTTGTAATTATATCTTTTTATAGCTTTTCAAGGTTCGAGGTTATTATAATATAATAGAATAATATTATTTTGAAATATGTATTGTTGGGTATCATCATATAGAAGGTGTAAGAAGGTTAAAGGTTTGGTGATGATTTTTGATGGGGTGTTTGACTCTGAAAACTGCGGCAAAACTAGGTGTGCGCGCAAACTAGGTGGAATACGTTATATTAATTAATTAAATTAAGAAATAAAGTTTGATATAATAAATATACTTTTATTTTTTATTTTTATTTTATTTATAAAATTATTTTTTATATAATTTTTTGGATTTTTCTGTTTAAAAAAATATATTTTTTATTCTATATTTATATATTTTATGTTGTTTGAAACAATATATGTTTATTTTTTTAGAATAGTCGGAAATATTAATAATTGGATTATTTGATTATATATATATAATTTGATGTTAAGGTTTAGATATTAATAACTAGGATAATCACAAATATTTATGATTTTATGAGTATTTACAATTTTGATATTATTTATAATTAATTATTTGTTGTATTTTGAAATTTTATAAAAAAATTTTTTATGTATATATAGATTTTTAAATAATAATAGTTTCTAAATTTATTTTTAAATTTTATTGGTTAATTTATTAATTTAATTTATAATTTATTTGAATAGTATTTAGTCTTATAATTAA